>NC_051082.1:33167757-33307757 GCF_004664715.2 Peromyscus leucopus
TTTCCCAGAGAATCAGGGCTCAAGCAGGAAACGAGGCACAGACCGTGGAGGGGCTTGCTCCCAGGCTGGCTTTCTTATCCAGGTCCCCCTACCAAGTGGATGGCACCGCCCACAGTGGACTGGGCCTTCCTCCATCAATTAGCTATCAAGGAAATGCTGCACAGACAAGTCAAGCCCATTGGCCAGTCTGCTCTGGGCAATTCTTCAGTTGAGGGGGTGACTCTAGGTTTGTATCAAGTTGACAACTGAAGTTATGCTTGACAATTGCCTCAAATAACTTTGCAATGATCTGCTCTGGATCGTTCTGAAAGCCGTGTTGCTGAGTTCACTTAGACAAATGCAAAGATCAACGACAACAGAGTAAACATGTCCCCAGCCACAGTGACTTTGGTTAAGGCAAATTTAAAACTCACCTGCCAATCATCTTAACCGCTCTTGAGTATTTCATTGAGACACAAGTTGATGAGGACATTCTAATAAAGGAATGGACAGCTGGAGGACCACAGGCTGAGCACGAAAATCATCATCAATACCAAAACTAAAGAGCCTTGACCTAATTACATACTTGAAGTGAAATACATGTATGGAAACTTGAACTCAGAGGTATTTTGGTATTCCATGCGTTTGCATGGCTTCGAAGTTTCCAACCTAGGGCTGGAACCATCTGCCAACATCAGATCATTAAAGGGCTCACCATGGCCTCCAAAAGGTTTTTGTGAACCCTTGCCTTAGACGGAAGGCAAGATTAACATCAAGATGTTTTAGGGCTGGTAAAGATGGTTCAGCAGGCAGAAAGCGCTTGCTGTGCAGACATGAGTTTGATCCCCGGATCCCACGGTAGAAGGAGCAAGGAGGAAGATTCTCAAATATTGACCTCTGACCCCCACGTATGTGCTGTGGCACAGGCGCACACATCACACACACACACACACACACAATTACACTAAATAAAACTGAAAGTTTTGAAAAGATGCTTTATAAATTTGTAAGTGTATTAAATAATAGTAAATAATTTCTACTCATATATATATAATGTCAGATATTATAAATAATAATCACATGTTTAGTGACCAGATTCAACCATTAATACGAGCAACACTAATAAGCATTTCAGATATGGATCAACACGTATTTACCTTCATGGGCACACCACAGTAACAGGCAAAAGGAACCGGGCAGTGGGGTGTTCAGACACAGATCTTTAACTAGGTTTTCAAACTGCCAATACACCGACCTCCATCACCGTCTAGGAAGAATTTCAGCCAGGTAATTTAAAGCTGGTGATAAACATAAGCCGAGCTGTTACTGAACATGGTGCTTCAGTTCCAATACCTCGTTTTCATGTGTAAGAAAAAGGAGCCACTGTCCACACTTTATAACAGACTGATTAGAAGATAGACCGTGGAAACTCCTTTTATAGCCAAATTCTGCAGCCAAATTCTGCAGCCAAAAATCAGATTCGGAGTTTGCATCTTGAAAGCCAGGATCCATTCAGAGTGTTCCAAGAATAGTTCTCAAATTGCTGGAAAGTGTCGCTTCCGTACGCTATCTGTACGCTCTCCTCGCAATGGATTTTCAAACCCAGAGGAAGGGTTGAGTCAGCCTTGTAGAAAGCAATCAAGTTATTTCTTCCTTCTTTTGTTTCTCATTGTCACAAAAATACAACTGACGTATTTCTTTCATAAATGTTCCTTAGGTCCTGCTTCTTCCAGACACTGGCCCTAGTCATGGGATCCTAACAGTAAATGAAACGGATCAAAAAATACAGTGTAAGCTGTGCGTGGGCCCGGTCAGCCAGAGAAACACGCAGGATAAAACAAGCTTGCTTTCCTGTTCTTCTTTTACGTGTGGACGTGGTGTGTGTGCGTGTGTGCGCGCGCGCGCATGCTATGACCAGAAGACAACCGCAGCGGTTGGTCCCGGCTTCCCACCCTGACACAGGGGCTCTGTCATTTATCTGCTGCCCCTGCCAGCCCCCGGGATTCTCCTGTCTCTGACTGCCATGTCGCCTGAGGAGCATTGAGATTCCAGCCATGGTAGCTTTATGTAGGTCCTGGGATGTTGTGTTTGTGCAGCTCATGATTTCACCCACTGAGTGATCATCCTCAGCTCTTCCCTTTAAAAATGGCTACCATGTGCTGGTGAGGGCGCGTGTGCCAGGGTGTGTGCCTGCAGGTTAGGGGGCAACTCTGTGGAACTGGGTCTCTCCTTTCACTTTTGTGGGGCTCCAGGGTTGATCTCGGGTCACCAGGCTTGTGCAGCACGCGTCTTTACCCATTGAACCATCTTGCCATTCCCCATTTTTAAGGAGAGTCTCACTGTGTAACCCCGGCTAACCTCAAACTTGTGGTCCTCCTGCCTCTGCCTCCCAAGTTTCAGGGTTACAGCTGTGTCCCATCATGATCATTCAGGCTGTTCTCCTGAAGGCCACCTCCTCACCTTAGGTATCTCTGAATGGGAAAAAAAAAAAATGAGCTCGTGGCTGCTCCCAGGTGTGGTTGAGGAGGAGGTTTATTGTTGACATGTGGGAGAACACAGCCAGAGGAATCTGGAAGAGTCCAGACTGAACCAGAGCACGAGAGGAGGAGTTGGGGGGGGGTGAGAGAGAGAGAGAGAGAGAGAGAGAGAGAGAGAGAGAGAGAGAGAGAGAGAGGAACCAGGAGTCAAAATGACTGGGTTATACAGGAAAGAGAAGCTGGGGAAGAAATGAAGCTCGGGGCTGAAGAGGTTGAGGGTGGGGGCGGGGTAGAGGCGCTGAGAAGAGCAGGGACTCTAACAGGGTTGGTGATGCTGAGGCTGGAGACTGGCGGCCAGAGTCCACTTTGATATGTTAAAGGGGCACCCCAGCTAGCCGTCTGTCCTGAGTTTAAAACCCAACAACCTCCCTGTTCTTGTTAACAACTCTGTTTTCTTTTAGATGTTTCCTGAACTCTTTATACAGACTATCTTATATAGGATCATAAAAACAGCTTATATGATGTACAAACTATACACACATCTACGAATCCTATCAAACTCATTTGCATAAGATGTGCAAGTCTACACCTTCGCTTTTCAGTTGGTCCTGAACCTGGGTGATGGCTCTCCCAGTCAGCAGAACAAAGATTTTTGATCCTTCCGAAAAGGGGAGCAATTTGTCCTTAGCAAGAGCACTCTACCCGGGCCAGTTAGGCAGTTTATGGTAGTCTTTGGCTTCAAAAGGCAAAATAAGTTTTAGGGTTGACTTACAGCAAGCCTCAAGAGTTCACAGATCAACCGGGGAAACACCAGTAGGGAAAATAATCCAGCCAGGTGTGGTGTGGTGTGCATGTCTGTGATCCCAGCACTTGGGAGGCTGAGGTGGGATTTGTGAGCTCGAGGCCAGTCTGGGCTATCCGAGGAAACCCTGACTCAAAAACGGGGGGGGGGGGGGGGGGGGGAGTAAAACACACGGAGACACACACTTCGAAAGAGGATTCCCGGAGTGTCTTCCAACATCAACGGCTCACAAACACCTACGGCCCCGGTTCTGGGGATCCAGCACGGTCTTCTGGTCTCTAGGGAGACTGATGCACATAGTGCACAGACGTGCAAGTAGGTAAAACACCCTTGCACATAAAGTAAGATGAAACAATGAAATGAAAGCTTGGAATTTCCCAGTAATAAATCCTATCCTGGCCTCTGACTCAGCCTCCCTGTTGCTAGGAGTACAGGTGTGGCACCTGGCTTTAATTAGCTAACTTCATTTGGGGCTGCGATTCTTTTTTTTTTTCTAAGATTTATTTATTATGTATACAGTGTGTTCTACTTGCATGTACCCCTGCACATCAGAAGAGGGCGCCGCCAGATCTCATTAAGATCTCATTACAGACGGTTGTGAGCCACCATGTGGGTGCTGGGAATTGAACTCAGGACCTCTGGAAGAGCAGCCAGTGCTCTTCACCTCTGAGCCATCTCTCCAGCCCCCCCCCCCCCCCGGGGCTGTGATTCTTTAGGGTAATTAATCCACCTTGCTCTTTGAGGAGCCTCCCACATGCTGTAGTCAGGCATGACCTGAGGCTGTGTGTGAGTTCCTAGGACCTGTGGCATGGAGGCCATGGTGAAGGTGCCCTGCAGTGAGGCTTTGGAGGCCCAGCAGGAAACCAGCATGGTAGAGAGTGAAAGCAGGAGGTGTGGGGTGGAGGGAAGCATGGGGATCTTCAAGTTAGAAGCAGCCTGGCAAAGGGGATCAGGAGGAATCGTATATCCCCGGTATGGAACGCAGGCCTGAAGCTGAAGGAAAGGGCAGTTAGAACAGCCTTGTCAAGAGCCCTGCCCCAGCCAGAGACCAAGACCCTGTCCAGAACATCTGCCCTTCTGGCTGCATACTGGTTTATCTTGACTCACGGAGTTGGGTGCTTTCCTGTCACCCCGCGGCCTGGCTCAGAATCATCTTTTACGTCTGAAGTTTGCTCTTTCTGCTTAACATTATTCAGCATCTTCTCTAGCAATCCTGTACCTACTTCTTTTCAAAATGCCAGAGATGCACGAAAAAGCTAGGAACCTTGGCCCGGCCCCCAAAAGGATTCTCGGATATAGGATGCCCAAGGGGGATCATTTACAAATAGGATGATGTGAGTTCGAGGCCAGCTTGGGCTACAGAGTGAGTTCCAGGAAAGGTGCAAAGCTACACAGAGAAACCCTGTCTCAAACAAACAAACAAAGCCTAGGAAGGGAAATACCAAACACTGGTGGAAGACTGGAGAGGAGAGAGAGGAGGAAAAGCCTGACCTAGAGATGTATGTGTAAAACTGTTCTTGCTTTGCTTCACTGTGGCAAATAACATGTCTGTATTTCATTAACTGGCAAAAGAGAGGCATTGCTGAAAACTCAACAGCTTTTAAAAAATACACCCCCCACCCCTACATGCTAGAGCTCAAACCCGGGTCTTCTCAAACGGTACCCAAGAGCTGTACCCAGTCCCAAAGACCTAATTTCATTCCTCCCCCCGCCCCCCCCAGCTTTTTCTTATGGAAAACTACAAACAGATGCAAATGCAGAGAGGGGAATCACACTTGGGTGTGAAGACACCTCCAGACCTGGTTTCCTGGCTCCCTACCTCCTGCTCAGAAGAGATCTGTGGTCACCCGCAAGGACAGTGCTCTGGCTTAGCGGGCATTCACTCCCCTCCCCTTTTCTCGGGAAGCCTGAGAACATCAAGGAGGCCGATGTGAGAGAAGGGAAAGGCACCCACAGACACGCCAGTGGACTGAGCAGAGGGAGAGGAGAGGGAGGGCAGGGGAGGGCAGGGCAGGGCAGGGGAGGGCAGGGCAGGGGAGGGGAGAGCAGGGGAGGGGAGGGCAGGGGAGGGCAGGGGAAGGGAGGGCAGGGGAGGGGAGGGCAGGGGAGGCTCCTGGTGGCCCAGCCTCTCGTTGGCAACAGCGTTTAGGGTCTTGTAGGTCTTTAGGGCTGGGGCGGCTGGGTAGAGTCCCTTGAGGACCGGAACAGGATCAGAGAAAGTGTATGATTTTTTCATCTTTGTGCAATGCTGCAGGGCACTTTTGCCGCCCAGGAAGTGCAGCCTCCAACTCACCCAGGTGCTAACCTGAGGGGTGCAGGGCTGCACCACGTGCTGGAGGTAACCTTGGCATACACTTCAGTGTAGAGAAATGTCCCATAAAAACACCCAGCTAACAGGAGTTTTTCAGCTCCACGATCATCTGATGGGACCGGCCTACGTGTGGTCCATCATTATCATCTCGGCAGGACACGTTTCTACCGTTAACTGCCGGACTGCGCCCCGTCTATCAGCAATGCCCCCTCCCCATCACCCTCACAGCCCTCTCACTCCATTTCCTCCAGTGTCACACGAAGATGTGTTCCCCACCGCCCGATGTGTCTCCTCCCTCCACTCTTCCTGGTTCCTTTGGTTTGGTTTGGTTTGGTTTTTCCGAGACAGGGTCTCACTGTGTAGCTCTGGCTGTCCTGGAATTCACTCTGTAGACCAGGCTGGCCTCGAACTCAGAGATCCACCTGCCTCGGCCTCCTGAGTGCCCGGCTCACTTCCCTCCATTTTCCATGGCTGTCCTGCCCACATGGGTCCTTTCCCTGAAGGACACCTAAGCATTGGCCACCCACACATGACAGCCTCTCAGCCTCCACCCCAGGGCTCCTCTGCTTGGGGGACACTTAGGCATTGACTAGTGCCTTACCTGTGGGAGGCTTTGTGTGCATGGCTGCCTCTCTGCTGATCAGCTGCTCCTCAGGATCCCTGGCATCTGTTTGGGGTGCACGCTGCCATCACGAGAGCTTATTTTTCTGTGCACAGGCTCTTGGGGATCCACACAGGATGGAGGTCAGAAGATGTGTCCAGGAAAACATGGGTCATGCGAGATTAATCGAGGACCTTGCGTCTATAGAGAAGCGCCCCCCCCCCCCCGCCCCATAAACTAGTGACTGCACACACTGTTCCCAGGGACTTCACGTTCGACCTGAAAATTCAAGTTCTTTAGACGCACGGAGGCCCTTCTGTAAATAAGTACCGGCTCCAATTCTGCTGCTCGCAATGTGCACCCCAAGTCTCGCAGTCACAGGGATGCCTCTGCACCCCTGCCGAGTTCTGGGGCCTTTCAACACCTAATCGAAAGGCCACTTCCTGCTCATCTACGTCTCTGTTTCAGCATCACCGCCTCTTGTAAGTGAGCCTTGGGCTACACAGTCAGGTTCGGGGTGACTCTGGACCCCGATGTTGTCTTCTCAGCTGGTTTGGAAGAGTCCAGGAAGCAGGCACTGGTTCTCCATCCAGACACCATCAGCAATCAACGCGGTACGTGTTTGATGAGTGACTGAAGGAGGAGATAAAGTCCTTCTTATTCCTGTCCCTACAGAAACACGAATGCACGGATTCTTCACAGCCACCGCAGTCTGGGTACTACAGTTTGAAATTCTGAGTCCTTGAGAATTAAACCACCCCACTTTACTTTGCTGACAAGAGACTAAGCCGATCTCTAGTACCAGGAGAATCTTCTGCCTTGAGTTTCACTCCTGAGAGGGGCCGCCTTTTCACACCCCAGACAGACCTGTGCGTCCAACCCATCAGTTGACTAGCAGCAGAAAACTCCAAAGGAGGGGGCTCACACAGCACAGCGGCGTGGACATCCATCCCCGCCATCCCAGCACTCCGGAGGCAGGCAGAGAGTAAGTGCTCCTTAACAAACAAAGGTGAAGAAAGCACCGCCTTTGATTCCAGCACCACCGGCAGAGGCAGGAGGATCTCAGTGAGTTCAAGTCCTGCCTGGTCTACAGAGTGAGTTTGAGAACAACCAGAGCTACACAGTGAGACCGAGTCTCCAAAAAACAAGCAAAGAAAAGAAAGGCATGTTTTACCCCACGGTCACCTTTTACTCCGAATTCTTACAGAGTTAAAAATACAAAAAGGCAGACCTTGAAACTATCTGCCCCCCCCCACACCATTACAACAGTACTAAATTAAGTGCTCTTCAGCTTTGCTTTGATCCTTTTTCTAAAAGCTTTCTGGTTCCTCCCCCACTGTCTTTCATTCTGACAATTAGGGAGTTTCCTAAGCACAGCTAGAAAAAAAAAAAAAGGCTTTTTTTTTTTTTTCTCTCTCTCAAATTTCTCTAAGTCTACCCTTCCCCGCACTTTTCTTTTTCTTTTAGTTTTTTTTTTTTTTTCAAGACAGGGTTTCTCATGTGTAGCTTTGCGCCTTTCCTGGGACTCACTTGGTAGCCCAGGCTGGCCTCGAACTCACAAAGATCTGCCTGTCTCTGCCTCCCGAGTGCTGGGATTAAAGGCGTGCGCCACCGCACCCAGCTTTATCTCCAGTCCTTTAAAAATATTTTCTTTCTTTCTTTCTTTTTTTCTTTCTTTCTTTCTTCCTTTCCCTTCTTTCCTTCCTTCTTTCTTCTTCTTCTTCTTCCTCCTCCTCCTCTTCTTCGTTTTGTTTCTCAAGACAGGGTTTCCCTGTGTAGCCCTGGCTGTCCTGAAACTCACTCTGTAGGCCAGGCTGGCCTTGGACTCACAGAAATCCACCTGCCTCTGCCTCCTAAGTGCTGGGTCTAATAATTATTACTGATAAATAATATGGAAAATAAATCATGTAAAATAATAATAGGTTTTCTGCTCTCCCCCCAATAATAAGTTTCTCCACTGATGAAGTAAGCCAGAGTAAGCCAGATCAAGCTGAACTGAGAAAGTATAACAAGAGATATGTTGGGCAAAACAACTCCTAGACAGGTTCTCTGGTGCCAGAGATGGAGGCCAGAGAAGTTAGTCGCACACCTGAACTAAAGCAGGGGGATTTTATAGGCTGTCGGTGAGAGATGACGACGAGTCTGCCACAAGCCAGGTTTGTGCCCAAGTATGGTCAGAGGCTGAGTGCTTAGGCAGGGACCTGGGTGGCCTGCAGCATCATCAGGACAATAGCTTGTGAGAATTCGGGACTGGGCTTTTTGGTGCCTTTCCTTTGTTTGGAGACTCTCTGAGCAGGCCGGGGCTGGAGAGGTAGGGAATGGGGCTTCCAGGACCATGCAAGGGTGAGCCAGAGGTTCAACTGAACGATAAATATGAGTAGGTAGGTCACCACACCTGGCCTGAATAAGTCATTTGTGGGTGTGTTGCAGGGACTGAACTCAGGCCATCCGGCATGCATGGCCATGTAAGAGCTCTTCCAGAGTGAGTCATTTCACGGGCACAGTGGCAATATTTTAAATGTATATAATGCTGGGTATGGAAATACACACCTTTAATCCCAGCACTCAGGAGGTGGAGGCAGGTGGATTTCTATGAGTTCAAGGCCAGCCTGATCTACATAGTAAGTGGCAGGACAGCCAATGCTACACATAGAGACTCTTGCCTCAAAAAGAAACAAACAAGTATAAAATCTGCTGCTGTACTGAAGGCCTGTTCTCTTGCATCAAATCTAAGACCTCTCAGGACGTGTGTGTGGCAGAGCTGTGCATGCCTGTACTCCGTGCGCACTGAAGGAGGCTGAAGCGGGAGGATGGAATGTTCCAGGCTAGATTGGACCATACCCCAAGACTAGGTCTCAAACAAACAAAACAAACCCCAGGAAGTAGATACTGTCTTCATTGGCTAAGTATCTTAATCATGGCCTTCTGAGGTCACCTGCCCCTTCGCTCCCCCCACCCAGCTTCGGGCTCAATCCCCAGCCCCTGGGCGTGCTCGCAAACGTTCTGGTTCTGAAGCACACCCTCACTCCTCTATTCCCAGAATTCACTTTCGTTTATTGCAGCGGTTCTCAACCTGTGGGGTGCAACTCCTGGGGTCAAACAACCCTTTCACAGGGGATATTTACATTATGATTCATAACAGCAGCAAAATGACAGTCATGAAGTAGCAACGGAATAATGTTATGATTGGGGGTCACCACAACACGAGGAGCTGCATTAAAGGGTTGCAGCATTAGGAAGGCTGAGAACCACAGACTTAGAGGCTAATTATAGTCTGTTTCAATCCTCAGACTTCTGTCACCAAATGCCAACCTTTTTTGAGATTGTTGTTTCAAGATATGGTCTTACATAGCCCAGGCTAGCTCAAAACTTGCCAGGTAGCTGAGGCTGGTCTTGAACTCCTGATCTTCCTGCCTCTACCTCCCAAGTGCTGAGACTACAGGCATACACCACGACCAGTTATTCTGTCTGCCTGTCTGTCTGTCTGCCTGTCTGTCTGTCTGTGTATCTTCCTTCCTTCCCTCCCTTCTTCCTCCCACCCTTCCTTTCTTTTTCCTTCTTCCAGAGCTGGGAGTTGAACCCAGAGCCTCACCCTAGGCAAACTGAGCTATATCCCCAGTCCTAAAAAACAAAAGCAAACGTTTTCTTTTTTGGTAAGATGATCTGCTTGTCAAGGTCACCTGTGCATCCTACTCGCACCCAGAATTCCCAGGACGGGACTCAAGTGACACAAAGTTTGAACAACCACCTGTACCACACACCCTCCCTCTACTGCCTCCTGCTGCAGGCAAGGGTGTGGCCACCGGCTTGGTGGCCCCAGCCAGCAGTCTCGAAGCCTAGTAGCAGGGCACAGGACAATACAGCAGAGCCTCCACAAGCATTGGCTGTGTGAGTGATCTCACGGTTGAAGGAGTGAGCTGGAGCCAGGAGACTCAGCTCTTCCCTCGCCCTTAACCAGAAGATTAATTGATCACGAAGTCCTACATCATAAATCTCTCTCAAATCCCCTCTCCCTTTTGATGCTTGCCTCGCTCCCATTGCTGGATTTTGTCAGGGCTACAGAGAGATTAGTAAAAGGGAAACCTCTGGGGGCAGGCAGGAAGAAAGGAGAAGTCCCCGTGGAATCTGGACTGAATCCAGTTTGCCTGTTCTGTTCTAGCTCCGACGCTTGTCTTTTCCTGATGCTCATCACTCATTTGCCGGAGGAAACACCACTCGGTCTCCATGTGCCTGCTGACATGCCGTCACATCCTTCTGTGCACTGACTTTAGTTATTTCTTATAGTAAGATTCATCTATCGGGAAGGCACGCAAAGACACGCACAAAGTATCTGTTTAATTCTTGTAGCTCCCACAACACCTCATGAGACCCCAGACATAGAGTAAATGCTTGGTGAGTGTCTACAGACCATACAAAAGAAACGAGGTAGTTCTGTGATTAGGGACAACACAGATGAAACCCAGCACAGTAATGTTAAGTGGAATAAGCCATCACGGAAAGACAAACTCTGCATGGCCTCACTCACAGGTGGAGTAGAACAAACTTGACCTCACAGAAGCCGAGAGCAGGATGGTGGTTACGGGGCTTAGGGAAGTAGGGAGGAGGTAAGGGGCCGGCTCGGTGACAGCAAAGCAAGGAGCTGTGTGTGCACGGCAGGATCATGACAGACAAGTCACTGTCAATTTTAAAAAGCAACAAGAGGGGCTGGAGAAACGGTTCAGTCACCAAGAGCACTGGCTGCTCTTACAGAGGATCTGGGCTTGGTTGTTTCCAGACTCACAAAGAGGCTTTAGCTCCAGGTGATCTGATGCCCTCTACTGGCCTCTGCTGGCACTGCACCCAATTGGTGTATACACACACACACACACACACACACACACACACACACACACACACAGAGTTAAAATAATTGCCAGGCGGTGGTGGTGCATGCCTTTAATCCCAGCACTCTGGAGGCAGAGGCAGGTGGATCTCTGTGAGTTCAAGGCCAGCCTGGTCTACAGAGTGAGTTCCAGGACAGCCAGGGCTATACAGAGAAACCTTGTTTCAAAAAATAAATAAATAAATAAATAAATAAATAAATAAATAAATAAATAAATAAATAAATAATAAATTAAGTTAGAAGAAAGATTTTCTAATGATTTGACTCCAAGAATCCTGTTTAACATTTGAAGAGCTACCTGTATTATAGTTGATTTTAACATTTGCATCAAACCCGTCCCTGCCCTAAACCCTCGGGCTCCCCAGTGCTCCTGGGACTGGGTACACATTCGTTAACCACACTTACAGGGTATTTCATGGTGGGTCCACTCTTCCAGTCTGGCCTCCCTGACGGTGGGGTGGTGTGCCCTATGGGGTAGGAGTTGCCTTCTGCCATGTACTGGGTTAAACCTGAAAATGGGGGCCCTGACTGCAGGAGTGTTAAGAGAATGCCAGCTCTGTCAGCGAGGGCGGGAGAACACGGGGTACCAGAAACCCTATTCAAAACCTGGGAGGAGCACCAGGAAAGTGGGGTTCAAACATGACTGGGGCTATGGAGCAAGACCAACACTGAGCCTGGCTGGAGAAAGAAGTGAAACTTGAAGGTGAAAAAAAGGGAACCCAAGGAGTGAGGTGTGGGCAACAACCCACGTGAACCGGCTAGTGTCCAGCCACGACTCCTGAGGACGCTGGCGACGGCTCTGCCCCTGACACTGGCGATTGCTGATGACGCCATCAATAGCTGCCCATCTATCCGGGTAGTTTCCTTTGGTGTAGGCTCCAGCTAGCCAGGTGCTGCTCAGGATGGCTTCTCCTCAGGCCAAGGACTTGGTGTGTGCAGATGTGACAATCTGCCCTGGGAGTTTGGGTGATGTGAGTCCACCGCTGGGAAACAAGGTGACCCATGCCAACAACACGGGTCCAGTTCTGGGCGTGGGGACCTGAACAGCACATTCACCTATCTCTCCGTAGGTTCCCTGTGTGGCTCAGCATCCACTGCTCAGTTACACGACAGCTGGAATCCCCTTTGTGAGGCAGGAGGTTTTAGAGTCTAAGGCCGTATAGCAAGACCCTATCTAAAGAAATCAGGGACTAGGGAGATGGCTCAGCAGTTAAGAGCACTGGCTGATCTTGCAGAGGACACATGTTGGGTTCCCAGAACCTGGAAGGCAACTCACAACCATCTGTACCTCCAGTTCCAGAGGATCCAGTGTCCTCTTCTGGCCTCTTCAGGAACCAGGCATGCACATGGTACACAGGCATACGTGCAGGCAAACACTCATATACATATGATAAAAATAAAATCTAAAAAAAAAAAAAAAAAGAATTTTTGGTTTGGTATTAGGACAGAACTTGCAATAATTTCTGAAATTGCCCTAAATGCATTTCTGCTATTTCATATTAGCAATTTATTTGAAGCAATAGTCTCAGTATTACTGATTATAAAATCAAAATATTGATCCACTCTGAAAAATGTTGAAGTTCTCTGTGTCTTGCAGCATCAAATATTCAGCCAAGATTTAATTCTTTACATAAAAAAAGATGCACAGCTATTTCATTAGTATGCAAATTAGCTTTTGTCTTGAATAAATGTTAAAGTTATTTATATTTATACACACACAAAAGAACTGTCATAAAATAAATTTCTTTAGCAATTATTATTTATAAATGTTTGACCTGTATGCCTGTGAATAGCTATATACCTGGAGTCATATAAAACTTCCACAGGTGAGGAAGGGTCTTGAGTGGAAAAAGCCTCACTCTAGACAAATGTTTTCTTTCCCTGGCCTTCACTGTGATATTCAGAGGGCATGGGTCACATCTCCCTTGGGGACCTAAGAAATGTCTGCTACATTGGACTTGGCAAAAAGCACCTTGGCTTTTGCCTCTGCAAACTCCTAACGTTTCCTAATGTGTAAAATGGGAATAGGACTGGTGAATGGCATGGAGAACAGAGCAGGAATAATACATTCGAGGACCACCGTCCCAGGGGGTTAAACCCCAGCACACGCTAGTGACCGCGATTCCTGTCCTCTGGCATGATCTTCTAAGCTCCATGTGACCCCCTTTCTTCAACTGTGTCCACGGATGTCACCCTTTTTGAAAACTACTGCAGTGCTGATTCATTGTCAATTTCTTCCTTTTGTGTCCGTCCCCCCCCCCCCCCCCCCCCGCCAAAGAAAAGGCCTCACTCCACCTGCCTCTGTCTCCCGGGTGCTGGAATCGAAGGCATGCATGTTTATTCTTGTGGTGTCAGATTTCATTTTAAATTCACATTCTCATCTAATTTGTACATCTGTTTCTCCAATTTTTAAACTTTGGGGACTGGATAAGTCTTTTGCTTTATGGTGGGCAGAATTAGAAGATGGCCCCCGTCCCCACCCCAGAGGTAGGGCATCAAGTGACTGTAAAGAGACTTGGTCCCACCTCTAGTTGTATCAGAAGGCACAGTTAACTGATGGCTAAGGGGCCTTCCCTGGTGGGCCTGACTTAATCACATGAAGTCATTAAGAGCCCAGCAGAGTTTCCTAGGGAGACTGATTGGAGCGCATAAGGTACGGTAACACAGGAGAAACAGGTCCTGGTGTCCTGCTGTGAAAAGGGGTCACTTGATGATGACAGAGCACACATTTCAAAAAGCTGGAAGAAAGGATTTTGAAAATTTTCATCCTGAGAAGTGATAACTGTTCAAAGAGTCCAATATTTACCCGCTATGAACACCACAGTATGTAAAATGTATCCAAAGCTTAAAAAGGAGCCTAGAGAGACGGCTTAATGGATAGAGCACTTGCCGCACAAGAGTGAGGACCTAAGTTCAGGTCCCCAGAACCCACAGAACACCAAGTACGGTACAGTGTGTGCAGGCAGAGAGTGGAGAATCCTGGAAGTCCCGGCGCGGCCAGCCAGCCTCGGAGACACAACAAAGAGATCCTGTGTCAAGCAGGACCGACCTGCAACACGGCACATGCATGTCTGCACTCACACACATATCATAGAACACACAGAAATGATTAAAAAAAAACTTAAAAAAATACATTTAAAAAGGCGGGGGGGGGGGGGAGCAGAGTAAAACAAAATCTTGATTACAACATAAACAAGTTGAATGTTTTCTGCAGAGGAAGAGACCGAAAGAAAGCACAGGGTGCCCTGGGCCTTGAAGGCAGAGGGGGCTGCAGGGGGCTGCAAGGGGGTGCAGGGAACTGCAGTGGGGTGTGGGGAGCTGCAGGTGGTGCGGGGAGCTGCAGGGGCCTGCAGGGGGTGCAGGGGGCTGCAGGGGGTGCAGGGGCGTGCAGGGGGTGTAGGGGCCTGCAGGGGCCTGCAGGGGGTTCAGGGGGCTGCAGGGGGTGCAGGGGGTGCAGGGGGCTGCAGGGGGCAGTAGGGGGCTGCAGGGGCCTGCAGGAGGTGCAGGAGGTGCTGGGGCCTGCAGGGGGTGCAGGGGCCTGCAGGAGGTGCAGGAGGTGCTGGGGCCTGCAGGGGGTGCAGGGAGTGCAGGGGCCTGCAGGGGGTGCAGGGGGCCTGCAGGAGGTGCAGGGGGTGCAGGGGGTGCAGGGGGTGCAGGGGGTGCAGGGGGTGCAGGGGCCTGCAGGGGGTGCAGGGGCCTGCAGGGGGTGCAGGGGCCTGCAGGGGGTGCAGGGGGTGCAGGGGCCTGCAGGGGGTGCAGGGGGCCTGCAGGAGGTGCAGGGGGTGCAGGGGGTGCAGGGGGTGCAGGGGCCTGCAGGGGGTGCAGGGGCCTGCAGGGGGTGCAGGGGCCTGCAGGGGGTGCAGGGGGTGCAGGGGCCTGCAGGGGGTGCAGGGGCCTGCAGGGGGTGCAGGGGGTGCAGGGGCCTGCAGGGGGTGCAGGGGGCCTGCAGGGGGTGCAGGGGCCTGCAGGGGGTGCAGGGGCCTGCAGGGGGTGCAGGGGGTGCAGGGGAAGGAGCTGCAGGCAGCTTTTAGGACCTGAGAGTGGCACCCTCCTGCTGACCACCAGGGAGGGGCTTCGGGAGACATCAAGGAAGCAAGTTCTGCCAGTGTGCTCTGGAAGAAGCTGGAAGATGACGCCCTGAGCTCAGGGACACCAACGCCACACTGCAGCTCCCTCCTGTCACCCTAGTCTGCCCTGCAGAGCTCTGCGTCCTAGGTGGCCCTCCTCTGAAGTCTCTACAACCATTCTTGTTGGGTACCAAACACCGAAGATCAGCACACACTTCCTTCCAGGGCCTGCTTTTGTTTGTTTGTTGTCTTTTGAGACAGGGTCTCACTCTGTAGCCCAGGCTGGCCCTGGTTGCAAAATCCTCCTCAGTCTGGGAATACGCATCTGCGGGAGCAGGAAGTGCTCTCCAGTACCTCCTTTATACTCAGCCACCTTACCAAACCTGGGAAGTCCCACTGTACCTGGCCTCTGCCTAGTATCAACTGCCAATGTGTTTTAACGGAAGATTCCTTGAATAATATCTGTTGTGCTCATTCTGCATTTAATTGCTGAAACACATCACTCCAAGAGCAGCATCTTCATAAACCACGAAAAGAATCATCTAAAGCGGACATGCACCTAGATACACACTGCATATACCCAGTGGCTTCATTTTAGCTGCAAGATACTAAAACCAGTTAGTGGGATGTTTTACAAGCCAATCATCAGAAGAATTTCTTGGTAAAATTTCTTTGCATCATTTTCCATCTCAAGAAGCATATAACTAATTTGTTTCCACATCAATGCGGAAAAAGGTCCTTAGAAACAGTGCTTTACTGGTTTCTTTTTTCTTTCTTTCTTTCTTTCTTTCTTTCTTTCTTTCTTTCTTTCTTTCTTTCTTTCTTTCTTTCTCTCTCTCTCTCTCTCTCTCTCTCTCTCTCTCTCCCTTCCTTCCTTCCTTCCTTTTTCTCTCTCTCTCTCTCTTTCTTCCCTCCCTCCCTCCCTCTCTCTCTCTCTCTCTCTCTCTCTCTCTTTCTTTCTTTCTTCCTTTCTTTCTTTCATTAAAAAATGCTGAGGAGCAGTTAAGAGCAGTGGTTGCTTTTGCAGAGGACCCAGGTTCAGTTCCCAGCGCCCACATGGAGGCTCCCATCCATCTGTAACTCCAGTCCCAGGAGATCCGATATTCTCGGACCTTGCATGCACAGATGCACAAAGATATATGCAGACAAAACACCCAAACGTATAATATAAAAATAAATTAAAAAATTTAAAAAGTTGGGTGTTAGGTATGGGCCAAAAAGTTGGCCCACATTCTTAATCCCAGCTCTCTGGAGGCCGAGGCAGGTGGATCTCTGTGAGTTTGAAGCTAGCCTGGTCTACATAAGGAGTTCCAAGACAGCTTTGTTTTACATACCCACTCCCAGAGATGTGCCGTGTGTATTAGTATATTTAAAACCCTAAGAGGTCATGATATGATTCTCCCCATTTTTTTTAAATTAAAAAAATTTGAACAAGTCCCCACCCCACAAATTGTGCAGTCAAGTTTCCCAAACTGGGGAAATCGCAGGAGTCAGCACATCTGGAATGCAGTGGAGAAGCCTTGCCCTGGAACACCACCTTCACGATCACGGCAACTCCCTGCAGATAAGTATACTGTCTTCATTTTTTTTTATTTTTCATTTTTTGTTTTTTTGGTTTTGGTTTTTCGAGACAGGGTTTCTCTGTGTAGCTTTGCGCCTTTCCTGGAACCCACTCTGTAGCCCAGGCTGGCCCCAAACTCACAGAGATCCACCTGCCTCTGCCTCCCAAGTGCTGGGATTAAAGGCGTGCGCCGCCACTGCCACCACCACCCAGTGCTTCATTTTTTTTTTTTAAATGCAACATTTCCCAAACACATTTATCATAGACCCTCTTCTTGGAAAAACAACCTTTGACGTCTTGCCAGAGAACCGTTGAGGAAATGCTGGCCTAAACAAACCTGTCCCTGCCTCCGAGTAAGTACTGATTCCAAAGGCCATCAGGGAAAGGAAAACCTCAGAAGTCATGTTACTGAAGACACCCGAAAGCGGGAGACACGCTTCCGTCCTCCCTTACAGGCTGCACTAGCTTTCTGTTCAGTTTCTAAACAAGTTAATAAACTGAAAAAGGGATTTTTAACAGCTGTATTAATTTTACAAAATACCCATGCAACAAAATGAATATCCCAGGCATTTTCTAGCTTTAACCATTCCATGTATCTACTTGTGCATTTCAGTACATACACACACACACACACAGTGATGATGACTGAAGCCAGGGCTTGGACCTATGAGGCAAGCACTGTACCACTGAGTTACATCCTTGGTCCCTGATGAAGTTTATGAGGAAAAGTAACTTTAGTTCATGTTAAGAAGGGTAAAAGAGTCGGGCAACCTTTAATCCCAGCACTCAGGAGGCAGAGCCAGGCGCATCTCTGTGAGTTTGAGGCCAGCCTGGTCTACAGAGTGAGATCCAGGACAGCCAGGGCTGTTACACAGAGAAACCCCATCTCAACCCCACCACCACCAAAAAAAAAAAAAAAAAAAAAAAAAAAAGGGAGGAGCAGCAGGAGAAGAAGAAGGGTAAGAGAGCCAGGCGTGGTGGGGACCCAGACCCACTTGTAATCCCTGCACTTGGGAGACGGGCAGGTGGATCTGTATGAGTTCAAGGCTGGCCTGGTCTACATAGAGAGACCCTGCCTAAAAAAAATAAATAAATAATTGCAGAAATGTGTGAGAATATTATATTAGCTTAGAACGTCTGTTCCTTTAAATTCATAAACTCTCAAAGGAAACCCGTGTACACAAAATATGAAAACTAATCCTTTTTTTTCATTGAAGTTGAAATAGAACTACAGTATTCTTCCAAAAAGGCGAGGTAAACGTTGCCTGCTTTAGTTGCGGTTCTCAGACTCTAACAGGTTTCGGAGCATCCTGGAGGGAGGGGGACTGTGGTGGGACCCAGAAGTCTGCTTTGGATGACGGTCTGTTCCAGGAAGCCCCCCTCAGAGCTGCTCAGCTTCTCCCGCGATCCCCTGAAGAGTCTCCCTCAGCAGGTAGAGGCCCACGCAGCTTCAGTGAGCACCGATCCCCGGGAACATGTCTACAGTTCAAGCTGCTAAGATGTGCCATTCTGTTGTAGGTTTGTGCTTGTTGGGTGGTTCTGTGTCCCACACCCTGTGTGGTTCCCCGTGAGGGGCCTGGTGCTGTAGACCCATAATCCCAGCCACTCAGAAGGCTGAGGCAGGATGGCAAGTTCAAGGCCTGACTGGGCAACTTATCAAAGACTGTCTCAAAATAAAAAGGAAAAGAGGGCTGGAGACAGCCCGAGAGACTTCCCCCCTGGCAAGTCCAAGGCCCTGGGTTCAATCTCTGTGAGTGAGGAGGAAAGGGGAAGGGGTAGTGTGGAGGGACAAAGTGGGGGTGGGGAGAGAGAGTGTGTGTGTGAGGGTGGGGGGGAGACCGAGACTTCTGGGAGAAAGGTTGAGCACACAGCCCTGACCCGACGGAAGAAGCTGGAACTCCAGTCTCACGGTTGCTCTGGCTTCCTTTAAGCTACATGATAAACACAGTTGGAGTTGGCTGAGTGGACGGTATGGATGGGGGAAAGCCCAGACACCCCCCTCACCCCTGCTGTTCTCATGACTGCCTTCCTCACCCATTCTCTTCTTTTCTCCTTCTTTCCTCCTCATCTTCCTCCTCTTTTTAAAATTGTTTTTGTTTTTTTGAGACAGGGTTTCTCTGTATAGCTTTGCACCTTTCCTGGAACTCACTCTGTAGCCCAGGCTGGCCCCGAACTCACAGAGATACATCTGCCTCTGCCTCCGGAGTGCTGAGATTAAAGGCGTGCGCCACCACCGCCTGGCAAATTATTATTATTATTATTATTATTATTATTATTATTATTATTTGGGCCAAGACCAAGATATCTCTCTGAGCACAGGCTGGGCTCAAACTCATGATCCTCCTACCTCCATCCATATCACTATGCTAAGGATCCAATACTCCATTTAGACTAAACATGAAGATGTCCTGTAACATGGTCTTCTGAAGTCAGATGAGTTCAAGTCCTGGCCCAGTCACTTACCCGCTAATGGACTTTGAGAATAATTTAATGTTTCCTAACATTTGCTCACGAGCACAAGGCTGACCAGAAGCCATGGATTGCCGAGGCTACCCCCTGTCTTAGAAGAGCATCATACTGCATGTTGTCTGCTTGGGAAAAGATCAAAACTCAAAATCTGAAGTATGACTGCTTCCAAGCACCGATCACCTTCACGCCATGGTGAATCTGAGAAACTGTTAGCTGAACCATCCTAAGGCTGAATCCACCCGTGGTGTCGAAGGTCAGACCTTTGGCAGGCTGGAGTGTGCAGGGCTAAGAAAGGAAACCTTGCCACCAGGTAGATGGAGATGATGCCTCCTCACACCACCCTTTTGATTGCACGCTTTCTGAACCTGCTCCTTCCACTGGGTTCTGCCGAAACTCTTGGCTTTCTTGACTTTTCTTTTCTCCTTTTTGTGCACACAAAGGCCCATGCAGGCAGATTCGCTGTATTCTTCAGCTGTTTTCACATGCAGAGTCCCTGCCTTCTGAACCGCTGGTGTGACTCAGAGTTCCTGCTGCTGCTGCTGCTGCTGATTCACCCTTTGTGTCGCAAGGGCGTCTGTGATGCAGCATTTCTTGAGAACATCCTGAAGTCCCTAACGCTTGGAGCTGGGCCCTCTCCTGGCCCATTTTCCAGCTCCTGCTTCAGACTGCTGCCAAACATGTGACCGTCCATCACTCTCCCTACTTCTTCCATAAGCACCTGCTTCTCAGGGGTTAAAAGGCTACCTCAGTAGCTGCGAGGCTGAGAGCATTTAATGCTCTCCCACAGGACCCAAGGTCAGGCCCCAGCATCCAAGTCAGGGGGATCACACCTGTGCCTGTAGCCCCAGCTCTTAGGGATCTGATGTCCTCTTCTGGACTCTGTGGGTCCCTGTGCACGCGTGTGCACGCACATACACACACATTCTGAAAACAGAGGATGCACTGCATTCTTCCTTCGGGTATTTTATTTCAAGCAATTAACCTGTAGTGTCTGATTTGGACCCTGGTGTCTCTGATGGTCATGAACCTGAGTGTGAGAACACCTGTGGCCTGGTCAACAGGTTGTGAGACGTCATCGATTACAGGCTGTGCTCTGAATTGTAATTTATCCATTTAAAGTGCAAACCTCAGTATTCAGTACACTCAGAGTCCACTGACAAATCAATCTGGGCACATCATCATCCTGAAGCCTACGAGCAGTTGCTACCCATTGCTCCCCTCCCAGCCCCTAGCAACCATTGATTTGCTTCCTATCTCTACAACCATGACTGTTCTGGATATTTCTTATAAATGGAACCCTAGCACGTGATCTTTTGTGACTGGTTTCTTTGCTTAGCATCATGTTTTCAAGGCTCATGCTTGTTGCTGGATATATGAGCAGTTGTATAACTTTCTCATTTAAAGTTGTTTTTAGACTTATTTTTATTGTATGTGTATGGGTGTTTTGTCTGTCTGTCTGTCTGTATGGGCACCACATGCATAGAGTACCCGAGGAGGCCAGAAGAGGGAATCAGAATCCCTGGAACTGGAGTTACAGGCTGTTGTGAGCCACCACGTGGGTGCTGGGAATTGAACTCAGGTCCTCTGTGGAGCAGGCAGCGCTGTTAACCACTGAGCCATCTCTCCAGCCCCCCCCCCCAGCCCCATCCTTCTCTTTCATGATGCAGATACCTATATTTAGCCACTCACTGTAGGGAGCCAGTGAAGTCCTAAGTGAAGGTATGTTGTCCGGCAGGGTAGAACCAGGTCAAGGGCTCCAAAGCCTCAGACCCACGGGAGTGGCAAAACTTTCTCTGGGCGGCGAGACCCAGAGAGATGGCAAAGCCTTCTTCCGTCCGTGCGTGAATGCTGACAGCGTCAGAAAGCGTCTCCTCCCTTCCTTGTTTCTGGCCTGAAGACTGCCCCCCCCCCCCAGCTGCTCCTACTGAGGTCAGCTGAACCTGCCTCCTTGTTCGGCTGTGTATAATGACGACACCAGGTTCTCTGTGTGTAATAACACAGTCTTCGTTCAACTGTGTATAATAACCACCCTGAGCTTCCAGGGTGCTGTGGCTCCTCCATTAGAGCAAGCACAGGCCACCCCAGCCCAGCTTTTCTGTCTGTCTGTCCTTTCTTCATCCCCTCGCTGCCCCCAGTCAGGGTTCCTGGACCCAAGATGTGTAAAGCCGCGGTGAATCATCACCTGATGTGGTTGGTTGTGGATCATGGCGGCACACACACATCCACGCACTTTTCTCTGTGCAGCTGTGTTTTAGCTGGGTGTGGGTCCAGGAGTGACTATGCTGGACCACTGGAGGGGCTGCCACACCAAAGGTATGCAGGTTCCAATTTCCTCACACCTAACCCCCTGACAGCTGTTTTCATCTTTTTGTCGGTGGGGTGGAAAAGGGGGTCTTGCTGTATCTGAGGCTGACTTGAAATTTACTATGCAATCTAGGTTGGCCTCAATTTGAGGTTCCTCTGCCTCAGTTTCCCAGTGCTGGGGTTACACCCATGCACCACCATGCCTGTTTTCTGTCTTTTTTATTCTATGGATCCAAGTGGGTGAGAATCAGTAGCTATTTAATTTCTGCATTGCATGCTTTTAGAGTACTCCCCTCTTTACCTCCCCCCGCTCCCCGCTCCCCGCATTTTTGATCTTTACAAGATCTCAGTTTCCTCCAGGAAGCAAACATCAAGAATAATTTGCTGGCTTGCTCAAGACAGCTCAGTTAGCCGCAGAATGTGAATGAGAATATAATCAGGATTTAGATTCTGGGAGCACGGCCCTTGCACCACCTCGCTATTCCACCTCCAGAGCAGGCAGGTCAAGGGTGACAGGGAATTCGAGGGGTGGGGACTTGGTGCTGGACTGCTGCGGGGACACACAGCTGCAGCATCGTTTCAGGCACTGTGACCTTGCTGCTTCCTTCTCAAGACAGCAATACCTCGTGGGCCATGCCGGCCTGCAGCGGCAGCGAAGTGAACGCCAAAACCCCAGCTAAAGCTAGGGAGGGACAGACGTGAGGAAAGGCCAGGAGGGAAGGAGGAAACGGATGATGGAGAGAGCCAGGAGAAGAGGAGCGGACAGCTCGGAGAGGAAGTCCATCTCTGCAGTTTTACATTCACAGCCTACAGGGAAAGGCTGCACCAGCAGGCTCCCGGAACACCGGTTCCCAGGACCGGAACACCGAGGAGAAATGACTTCCTATCCTAGCTCTTGCCTCTCCCAGTGGGTGCGGAGAAGTCAGCTTTGTTTTATAAAATCGCCTCATTCATTACTTTTCACGCTTATGAACTAAGGGAACCGAAGAATTCTTGTGCATGCGTACATTTCTCTATTCATGAACTACTCCTTTCTGTGCAAAGTAAAAATCAATATTTTATGAAATAATCTCGCCGGAGATTAAGCACTACAGCACTATTCTGGTCAGAGAGTCTTCACGTTGCCTGGCACCAGCTGAGCAAGGCCTAAAGCTCCTACACACAGCTCTCCCGGCTCACTGGAAAGTCAACTTTGAATTGCTATACAATGAAAGCTTGTGGCGTTACAAGTAAAAATCGGTCAGTGTTTTAGCCTATTGTTCGTTCCTATCGTAAGATACCCAGGGCTGGCTAACCTTGCAAACAGAAGGGGTTCAGTTAGCTTTGGAGGTTCAAGGGTTCATATGTAGAGATGCTCCCTTGCCGTCAATCTGGAACAGTTCAGGGTATCACAAGGCAACAGGCAGTCGTGTGTGTGTGTGTGTGTGTGTGTGTGTGTGTGTGTGTGTGTGTGACTGCTCTCTCTTGCTCCCTCTTCTTCTGAAGCCACGAGGATTTTTCAAGGGACCTCCACTCAGAGGACTCTATTAGTCCTAAGCCTTCCCAAAGGCCGAAGCTCTGAACACTGTAGTTGGGTAAAGTTTTTCACCCGCCTAATACCTCACAGTGGGAATTAAATTTCAGAACATGGAGCCTTGGGGGAGAGATGAAAACCACATCCCAACCACAGCTATCAGTGTGTGGCAAAGCTCTTGAAGCCTGATACTCATTTCAGGATATTTCCAAAAGATACATTCCCACTCCGAGTGCAGTAGCATGGAGTAGGCTATCCACGCACGCTGACACTTCCTGCCTACCTCGTCCTGGCTGGCCTTGGCTGCCTTTGTTTCCCTTTAAGGTCGGAAGGCGGAACGTCGCAGCATTATACAACCGCATCCAGAAAAGTTTAAGTTCTATGCTTTGCCTCCGTGTCTCCTGTCTGTACTTTATACAGTTACCATCCATGCATATACAAGTTGGAAATTTTGCTTTATTAACCTAATATTGTAAATAATTTCCATTTTGTATTATTTTCATAAATGTTGTAGTGGCTATGTAAAATTTTGTCATGATCTACTAAATCTTTCTCTGCTTCAGGAATTATGGTTTGCCCGAGAAACAGAGTCAATAGGACACGGACACACACACACACACACCCTCACTACAGCATCTTAGGAATATATACATCATCGTATTTGTGTATTGCTCTACCCATATATTCACATGACGCACAACAACATTTTGGCAAAAATGAACCGCATAGGACGCGAGCACACAAGACTCCATTGCAGTGCCTGGCCTTAGCTTTCATAAGTATATTCCATGATTGCCACACCACAAAGTCACCGAACGACGGACTCCTCAGAACATAACCCTGGTCACTAAGCGCTATGTGGCATCATACAGGGTATCACATTACTGACTACTGTGGTAGCTTCCAGGCCCTTCCTCCTTTGTAGTAGGAGGAAAGGACCCTGCCTCATGGGAGAAACGAACGAACGAACACCCTTTCCATCCACTGAGCACCCGCTGGCATTCATGGAGCACATTCATTGTTTTTCCAATTTCTTTAGTTGGTGGTTTTTCTTTGTGGTGCTAGGAACCAAGCTTGGAGCTTTGTCCAAGCCAAGCAGGCGTTTACCACTGAGCTACACTTCCAGCCTGAGACAGTATTTTCAAAATGTGTATTTTTAAATCTCCTTTATGCCAGGCGGTGGTGGCGCACGCCTTTAATCCCAGCACTCGGGAGGCAGAGGCAGGCGGATCTCTGTGAGTTCCAGGCCAGCCTGGGCTACCAAGTGAGTTCCAGGACAGGCACCAAAACTACACAGAGAAACCCTGTCTAGAAAAACAAACAAAACAAAACAAAACAACCCCCTCCCCCCAAAACTCCTTTATGTGTATCGTGTTTGCCTGCGTGTATTCATGTGCACCATGAGCTACTACATCCTCAGAGGCTAGGAGAGTGTTAGATCTGCAGGAACGGGAGTTATAGATGATTGTGAGCTGCCTGTGGGTGCTGGGAACTGAATCCAGATCCTCTGCAAAGCAGCGAGTGCTCCTCACCGCTGAGCCCTCTCTCCAGACCCAGTCATTTGTTCAATTCTCATTTTGTAGAGCAGCAATAAAGGCTGAGACTCATCAGAGAAATGGGATTTGGGATCCCTGTAGGTGCATCTTTTAACTCAGCTCAGGTTCTTCATCTACAAAACTAGAGTAATAACAGGCTGGCTTTATAGGGCTGCTGGGAGACGCCGGCGTCTACAAAGAAGGGCCATTGCTTGGCTCATAGCAAGACCCGACTGCCGGAGGAGATCAGGGACCGCAGCTCTTCTGCTTGTTCGGAGACAACCCAGAGGCTCCCGACCTCTCTGACCCCAAAGCCCCTCGCTACACCCTGCCTTCCTGATCATCTTATTTCCCTTGGTTTACTTGGAAAGATCTAGAAGTACCCGGCACTGTTTTACGTCAGTATCTCAGATCACCACCGGATGAAGTCTCCGCCACCATTGGCTGCTCACTTCTGGCGGTAGTGTTTGCAATGCGGCCTGCCTCTGTTCTTGGACTGGGACAGAGCGCTGGCCTTTGGAACCTGTAGCCTGCACTGCTGTGGGTGCAGGGACCGGTGTGGACCAGTCACCTGCATCCTTTCCGGGGAGCTAGGGGAGGAAGCTGGGAAGTGAGCCAAGAGAGGGAGCCAGCCAGGGTCTGGGTCTCTTGGCTTCCATTTTTTTGCAATGAAGCTCCATTCTCAGAGGACTTTTGTTGCTGTTGTTTTCCCCAGGGACAGGAAGGCGCGACCAGAGGCGAGGCCATGGCCAGCACCCTTAACCTCTCATCTTGCCCTTCAGCCAGCGAGGAAAGAATCCTTTTTCCTCTAGTGAAAGGCTGCCCACCAGCGCCTCCCCCCGGCCCGTCCCCCCCCCCAATGTAGTCTGAGGTCAGGGAAGGAGCACCACGTCAGGAGTCTGCTGGCTGCAGGGCACGGGATGAGGGTGAGCAAGACTGTTTATGTACCTGACCCTCCCCAGGGTCAGTGTCACCTTGACATCTGGCAGATCTGAACGCAGATGGACTGGAAGGATCTGACACACTGGGACACACAAGTGGTGGGAACGGAGCCGGCAAGCCAGCTCTAACTCAGCTCGGACCCTGCGCCTGCGCCTGACAACATACTGGCCCTGCCTCCCCCCCCTCCCCTCCCCCATGCAGAGCTTTGAGACTCCAGTTTGGCTGGAATTGGCTGTTGAATCCAAGTTAGTCTCAAACTTTTACGTTGACTGGGCCTTGTAACAGCCATTATGTAGAGTCACAGCAAGAATGTATGGTACCTTCTTCCTGCTCTGTTAAAGGAAGTCGGATCCAGGAACCCACATTCTCGAGGTCACACACGGTCAGGGTTGGAGCCAAAGGCGTCTAACTTCAAAAGGCTTGAGTTCAGCCGGGCGGTGGTGGTGCACACCTTTAATCCCAGCACCCGGGAGGCAGAGGCAGGCGGATCTCTGTGAGTTCGAGGCCAGCCTGATCCACAGAGTGAGTTCCAGGACAACCGGGGCTACAGAGAGAAACCCTGTCTCAAAAAACAAAACAAAACAAAACAAAAACCCCAAAACCAGAGTTCTTGGCCCCCAGCAGTGGACGCCTTCTGTAGACTCCAAACCTGTCCACTCCTCCCACACCACTTCCCACCACCAACAATTGAAAAGCAAGCCAAGTGCTCATGACGTTCAGATTTTATTGAATGCTGAGAACATCCACTGAAAGTCATCATTGGTGGCCTCAACTGCTCTGATCACCTTACATGGGAACAGGCGACACTTGGCCGAGGTGCATCCTTATGTGCTGTCAAAACAGGGTCCCAAGCTGGACGCTTGGTGGGCCGCAGTGCAGGGACGCGGTCTGACCCCCATCACCAGCGGTACACGAAGGGGTGGTCTTCCGGCAGATGGCTGTGAGGCGGGTGACGCTGGACCACTGGCCACTAGCTAGCCAGTAAAAGCAGAGGAACGGCGGCAAGGAAAGTTCTGCCACACAATTAGGAACAGGGCGAGGCGCTCCCATCCCACGGGTTCCCTTCTTAGGAACACGCAGAAGATAAATATTGAGGTGTGGGAGGGAGGAACCATATTTACCCACCAAAGGACTAGTCTACGCGTCTCCTCGTTTTTTTAACTGCATTGCACTTGGGAGGCAGGTGGTGCTGGCTGCCTGAGGCTGCTCAGAACCCGCTTGTGAAGTTCCACAAACGTTCCTCTACCTGAAAAAGGGAAGCCGCGGGGCTGGTGGGATGGCTCAGTGAAGAACAGCTCTTGTCGTGATGACCTAAGTTCAATCCTCAGGACCCATGTAAAGGTGGAAGGAGATAACTCACTCCAGAAAGTTGTCCCTGGCCTCCACCCACAACTCTACACACACACACACACACACACACACACACACACACACACGCTTAAATTTTTTTTTTTTAAAGTGGAACAGTGAATTGTAAAGAATGTATATTCCATGACAAATTGCCCTCGGGGTAAAGCTAGTATGTCTAAAATTCTGTCGTGGGGGCGGGGGTGGAGTGGGTGGCAAGATGGCTCAGTGGTTAAAAGTGCTGGCTTCTCTTACAGGGGACCTAGTTTCAATTCCTAGCATCTACAAGGTGGCTCACAACTGTCTGTAACTCCAGTTCCAGGGAATCTGACGCCCTCTTCTGGCCTCTGTGGGCACTGCACATGTGGTTCACAGACCTATATACACAGGCACTCAGGAAATAAAAATACGTCTTTTAAAAAATGTTGTTGATCTCATAGCATTGTGTATGCAACATGCAAGTACACTCAGGTTTTTGGATATCTAAAATGGCCTAAGGATGGCCACGGTGATTGTCTCAAGAAAGCAGGTATCCAAACCCAGAAAGACAGTTATGGTATGTACTCACCCATTGGTGGATTCTAGATATAAAATGAACAATCAGACCACAACCCATAGAACCATAGAGGCTATATATATAGCATGGAGGTCCCTAGGACGACTGTGGCATATAATAAATTTCAGTTTTACTCAATTATTGAAAAAAAAGAAAAAGAAAGAAAGCAGGTATCTTAGGATTTCTATTGCCATGATAAAAAAAACAAACAAACAACAATAAAAACAAAAGAATACAACAACAAAAGCAGCTTGGGAGGAAAGGGTCTATCTGATTAATTTTTTACTGTCTCTTACCGAATACCCTTATTTTACTGGTCCCCTGGTAGGCGAGGTATAGCTCTCTAAGCTCCCCAAAGTTACAGGCATTCCTCGTATCTTTTCATTTCCAATATCACCTTCACAAGGTTCTAAGGCGTTCACTCATTGTCTCTCTTTCTCCTTCCCCTCTTCCTCCTTATTCTGCCGTGATGCTTCTGTTCAGCTGTCCTACCCAGCTGCACCCAAAGCTTTTAGTCTCCTTTGGAACTGGCTCTGAATTTTACCATCATGTGTTGAACTTTAAAAGTACAGTTTTTATTGAAAAACACATGCTTACAGAGGAGAGCTTAGGTCATCAGTAGCAGCTCGACGGATTTTTACAAAAACAAGCACTCGGATCGTGAGACAGAACACTACCAAGAGCCTGCCTTGCAGCAGCCACGCCGCAGCCTTGAGAAACCACGGTCGGTCAAGGCCAGCAGTATGGATTTGCTGGTCTGCTTTTGAATTTCTGTAGACATGGAACCACAAACGTGCTTTTTTGTTGTTGTTGTTGTTTTGTTCCTGTCTCTCATCTCCCATGAAGCCTGTCAGATTCACCCAGGGCACAGCCGTTCATCCATTCCTGACCCATCACGCGAGCATGCTACAGTTAATTGGCCCGGTTTTAATGTGGACGGACTTTTGCCTGCAGCGGGCTTTCGTGGTTGCGGCGGGGCTGCACAGGGGTGCTCGCACCTGGTCTTTGAACACGGGCGTGAGGTTGTGCTGGGTGTGGGAGTCCTTCTTCGCTTCAGCATTGCGGTGGAGAGTGAGGGCCCTTGTGGTTACTTTCCTGTCTGATGGTGGCGGAGGTTTGTCTGACCCAGGGCCTCAGGAGCGCCAAGAGCCAGTTCCACCATGGAGCTAAACCTCCAGCCCCTCGGGGAACACTTTGAGCCTGATTCTGTTTCTTCTTCTCCTGCTTCTCGGTGTTCCTCTCCCTCCCCTCTCTCCCTCCTCTTCCTGGGACCTGGCCCATGCCTAGGTAAGCGCTCTCACTGAGTTACATCCCTCAGCAGGCATTTTTAATCTCAACATTTACTTTTTAAGTTTCTGGAAGTGTTTTCCTTCGATAATTCGCTCTCCTGAAAATTTGTCTATTTTTCTTTCTGAAACTCTGTTAATCTACATTGAGCATACAGTATCCATTAAAAAAAATATTTAGCTGGGCAGTGGTGGCGCACACCTTTGATCCCAGCACTCGGGAGGTAGATCTCTGAGTTCAAGGACAGCCTGGCCGACAGAACGAGTTCCAGGACAGCCAGGGCGACACAAAGAAACTGTCTCCAAAAACAAAAACAAAAAATTACTTTATGCGCATGAACATTTAGCTGTATGTATGTATGTGCAGCGTGTGCATACGTGGTGCCTGTGGAGGCCAGAGGAGGGCATCAGGTCCTTTGAGACTGGAGCTACTCCTGCGAACCCAGGTCCTCGGCGAGAGCAGCCGGTCCTCTTAACAGCCCAGCCGTCTCTCCGCCCACCCCGCCTTTCTTTTCTGTTCTTTTTCTTTCTTTGAGACCATTTTGACTTCCTTCAGTCCTTCTGTTGGTGGCATTTCTGTTGACCCTATTTATGACTTATATAGAGCTGAAACGAGCCTCACCTTCAACTAGCCCCTCACACTGTCTCGGGGGTGCGGTGTCTGCTCGCCCGACATACGTTTTCAAGTGATACTCCCTCGCTTCCTTCCCCTCTCTCTGGCTTGTACTGGGTTCCGTTCTGTC
Organism: Peromyscus leucopus; assembly: GCF_004664715.2. Taxonomy (NCBI): domain Eukaryota; kingdom Metazoa; phylum Chordata; class Mammalia; order Rodentia; family Cricetidae; genus Peromyscus; species Peromyscus leucopus. The sequence continues at coordinate 33,197,133 of NC_051082.1, forward strand.
TGGCCCCCCGGCCACCACACACAGAGACCCTCGGCCACCTCACAATGCTGAGGAAGGCCTTGGGCTTGCTCTGTTTTCTCTTGCTGCAGCTCAGTACCGTGGCCCAGGTAACTGACTTAGCATCTCCTTCGGGGGCTGGGGCGTCCGTTATCCGAGTGAGGGCATCTGGGGAGGACCCGACACCACAATGAGGGGTGTGGGCTGAGCGTGGTGGCTCGCATCTGGAGTCCTGGGAAAACTGAAGCAGGAGGACCATGCGTTCTAAAGAGAGGCGTCTCCAAGAAAACACCAAGACGAGGCCAGAGGGCATGGCATGGCGAAGGCGAGCAACCACATTCACTCGGCCGCTCCTCCCAGCAAAGAGCTGCGTCCACGTGACCTCATCGAACCCCGGTCACCTTAGAGAGGCCTCGCTTCCAAGTACCTTTAAGGGATTTGGGAGTTCTGTTCCCAACACATGCACACCCCGGGAATCTATAGCCGTGTTCAAAGTGCTGACTGAGCATGCCGGGAAATGCCATCTCAGATGGAGAGGCCAAGCACCAGCCACTCTCCTGGGGTGACTAGATGGCTGTATTTACACATTTTCCCCAAGGAATCCTCTTGCCTGGGCCCTAAATGGTTAAGTCATAAAAGAAGATGAGGTCGGGCGGTGGTGGCGCACGCCTTTAATCCCAGCACTCGGGAGGCAGAGGCAGGCGGATCTCTGTGAGTTTGAGGCCAGCCTGGGCTACAGAGTGAGATCCAGGAAAGGCACAAAGCTACACAGAGAAACCCTGTCGGGGGGGGGAAAAAAAAAGAAGAAGAGGAAAACTGCAGTGTCCTGGTTGGCAGTCGTGAGTCACGTGTGGCCACCTGAATGAAAGCTAGTTAACTCCTCAGTCCCACAGGCCACACACAGTTCAAATGGCGGCATAGCCACCTGACGATGGACACCACAGACGCAAAACACTTCTTCATCTCAGGAGGTTTCAGGGTTTATGGGGGTGCGGGGGCAAGCAGCAAACAAGAGACCCAGGGGATGGAATTCAGAGGCTCTGCCGCTGAGCCACACCCACAGCCCTGCTCCAGAGTCTCGGGGTTTGTTGTCAGGGTGCGTGCGTGTGTGCGTGCGTCCTGTATGTGTACTCACGTGTGTGTGTGTGTGTGTGTGTGTGTGTGTGTGTGTTTTTGTGTGTGTGTGTGCAGTCGCATGTGGAGGTCAGCAGTAGATCTCCAATGCTGTTTCCCGTAAGCCACCTACCTTATTTTTGAGACAAGGTCTCTCATCACCCTGGGACTCCCGGATTAGGCTAGACTGTCTGGCCAGTGAGACCCAAGGATCCTTCGGTCCCTGCCTTCTACTTTGGGATTTCAAGCCCAGGCCACCATGCCTGGCTTTTTTTAAAGTGTGGATTCAGGGATCGAACTTAGGTCCTCACTCAACCTGTGTGGTGAGCAGTTTCCTGACTGAAGTGTCTCCCTGGCCCAGTTTTGAGGACAGTGACATTAACATGTATTGCTCAGCTCTGATGTCCCTCGTATGGTATTCTTTATGTCCTAACAGGCTACGATTATTTTTTTTTTTTTTTTTTTTTTTTTTTTTTTTTGGTTTTTCGAGACAGGGTTTCTCTGTGTAGCTTTGCGCCTTTCCTGGAGCTCACTTGGTAGCCCAGGCTGGCCTCGAACTCACAGAGATCCGCCTGGCTCTGCCTCCCGAGTGCTGGGATTAAAGGCGTGCGCCACCACCGCCCGGCTCCAGGCTACGATTATTATATCAGTTACATTAAGATCTATAAGCCTCTTTCCTAAAAGATAAATTATAAACACCGTAAAAAGAAAATGTATTGCTTCCAGAATACTTGTGAGAGAAACCCTTCTTTTCCCCAAATTATTCTCGCTTACTTCTCAGTGTTTCTACTGAGTAATGATGAAATGCCAAGCACGATCTACAGCTTCTGCGCTGAGGGACATGGAAGCAGGAGCCTACAGAGCTTTGCTGTGTACTGAATACTAACTCCGTGGTGTCTGTCCCAAGGTCAGTGGACCACTGTCTTGGAAATGCTGACCTTAGGTAGCGAAGAGCTGGAAGCAGTCCCCGTTAACACTGTCCCTGAGCTGGGGTGTGACTTGGTGGTAGAGCCCTTGCCTAGCACATTCAAAATAAAAGGGGCGGTGCCACACTCTCCTGTGGTGTAAGACTTCAGTCTTAACGCAACGTGAAGAGTCAGAGAAGGTGTTGCTATCATCACTCAGGCTTGAATGCCTTCCAAACACCCATGTGTTAAAGCTCTGCTTGCTGGCCTTCGTTTATTTGGCTGTGGAGGTTTGAACGAGAATGGCCCCCTAGGAGCCTATGTTCGAGAATCTGATTACCAGTTGGTGGAACTGTTTAGGGAGGATTAGGAGGTGTGGCCTTGTGGGAGGAAATGTGTCACTGGGGGTGGGCTTTAAGATTTCAAAGCCCACGACAGACTCAGGCTGTCTCTCTGCTTCCATCTTGTGGGTCAATGGTGAGCTCTTAACTTCTGTTCCAGCGCCAAGCCTCCCTACCTCCTGCCGCTCTCCCCACCATGATGTCATGAACTAACAACCCTCTGAAACTGTATGCAAGTCCCCAGCAAAATGCCTTCTTTTGTAAGTGGCCTTGGTCACACTGTCCCTTCACAGCCATAGAAAAGTAACTAAGACCGTGGCAAACGGAGCCAAGCCTTGGGAAATGGGTGTTAGCAGGAAAAGTAGGCAATCTGGGGTGTTCTCTTAGAGCAGGTATGGAGACCACAGTTCTCTCCCCTGCTTCTTGGCTGCCATGAGGAGAACAGGTCTTCTCCATCACCACTATGATGCAGCCCGCTGCTCCAGAACCCAAGCAACAGGAATGGAACCCTCTCTAACCGTGACAAGATACACTTCTCCTCCTGCTAAAGCTGGTTATCCCAGGTGTCCCGTCAGTGAGGGAGTGAACACTAACACAGACATGACAGTCTTCTATCCGGCAGATCCTGAAACATCACCTTGGTAATAAGCATAACTTCAAATTCAAGTGAGATTAGGCTACTTTGCATGTTAATATTCATGTCCTTGAGACTGAGCTGTGTCTGCTGAGAGTGTGTATCTGCCATTTAAAAAGCCCGGAGAAGGACGAGTACAGTACAGGTTGTGGGGCCACGTGATGAAAACTCCTAATCTTCAACAGCCAAGTAGGACAAGGATGACCTGGCAATCAGCTGTGTATTTCCAAATCACAGGGAGAGTGGACTTCGAATGTTCCTAACACAAAGCAACGACAAATGCTCGAGGTGATAATAATGCTAGACACCCTACCTGATTGTGAAACTTTGCATGCACATATCGAAGTATCACTGCACCCAACAAAAGCAAAGGCTATGTATAAATGAAAAATAAAAACGCCATTGGTTGGGACCCAGCTTCGTAGGAGAGTTAGCTCTCTCTTTGTTTGGGCTAACTTCCAGTAAACTGACAGACACCCTTGTCTCTTGGTTTAAAGTGTTCACCCAGTCCTCTTTTTTGCACATGTTTAAGATCTGCCACCTTGCCAGGCAGTGGTGGTGCACACCTTTAATCCCAGTACTTGGGAGGCAGGGGCAGCCCGTTCTCTGTGAGTTCGAGACCAGCCTGCTCTACAGAGTGAGTTCCAGGACATGCTCCAAAGCTACACAGAGAAACCCTGTCTTGAAGGAAAAAAAAAAAAAAAAAAAAAAAAGATCTACCACTCCAAATCACAAAACAATTATTTTTAAAAATTCTATGGTTTTTACCAGGCATGGTAGCACATGTCTTTTAACTCCAGAACTCAGGAGTCAGAGACAGGTGGATTTCTGTGAGTTTAAGCCAGCCTGGTCTACATAACAATTTCCAGGCCAGTCAGAGCTATATAGTGAGACCGTGTCTTATCCCCTGTCCCCGTGGCTGAAAAGCAACTGTTGCGGTTATGGTTATGATCATGGGTGTGTGTGGGGGGGTAGTGGGTAGGGGGATGGAGGAGGTGGGGGTGGGGGCGGAGGTGGGGCTATAGTCATTTCAGGAAGCTCCCTCTGTAAGCTCACCTGCGTGTGTGTAAAAACTAAGGAGCCAGGGCCTTCTGCACAGTGCTAAATCCTAGGCCCGGAGAGATGGGTGGTAAGGTTCTCGCTATTCCCACGCCATCTGTGCTGTGGCCGGGAGATGAGCACATCTGGTTTCCCCGATAGGATGCAGGGAGGTCAAGGGAGGGTTTAGACATGGATTCTCTTTCCACCACTGCCTACTGCTCACCTACCTTTATTTAGCTCTTCACCCAGCAGAGGAGCCGCGCCCACCCGAGGACCCTGTGATGATACACCAGGCCACCTATTGCTCTGCCCGAGTGTTCGCAGGGTCTGGGGGAGCCTGGTTTGGCTTTGGGACCACTCCTGGTTCCTGCTCCTGGGCTGGAGACTCAGTCCCAGGAGGGAATTTTTACATTTGGAAATTCATGTTGTATGAAATATTAATACTTCCTAGTTTTCAAGCTCATTAACTTCATGTTGCATGTATTAAATTTACTAAGAAATACTTGCTCTCCCTAAAACGAGGTGATGAGCTAGAAGGTGGGAGAAATATCTGGTCCTGGATCCCTCCGACAGGTTTCTGAAAGTGAAGGAACTGAACGCCACTATCTTGGCATGTGTTCATTTCAGACTGCCATGTAAACCAGCCCAACAGGTGTGAGCAGACAGATGTTCACCAACCGCTCAGCCTTCGGGGAGGAGACATTAACAAAACACACAGCGTGTTTCCCATGAGCATCGGCAATGGAAGAAAAAAATTCACCATCTATTCTGGTGATTTATAAAACACAAGTCCCAACTTGTAGCGAAAACCAACTGTAGGGCAAATTGTAAGGGCTGGAGAACCGAGATAAATAGACTCTTGACACATCAACCAGTTTCCTTTGTGTATGAGCACAGCCCTCAAGCAGTCCGGTGACTCACGACCCTGTCCAGATCCTCCGTTTGGGTTTAAGGGATTTCCATCCCACTCATTTACCCATTTCTGCCTGTAGTGCCAGGGAGGGAGCTGACTGTCCGGGGCTGACTGTCCGGGGCTGACTGTCCGGAGCTGACTGTCCGGAGCTGACTGTCCGGGGCTGACTGTCCGGAGCTGACTGTCCGGAGCTGACTGTCCGGAGCTGACTGTCCGGGGCTGACTGTCCGGAGCTGACTGTCCGGGGCTGACTGGCCGGAGCTGACTGTCCGGGGCTGACTGTCCGGGGCTGACTGTCCGGGGCTGACTGTCCGGGGCTGACTGTCCGGAGCTGACTGGCCCTGTGCCTCTTCTACCCCGTGCGGTTCCCATACCGCCTTCCCCTGTACCTTTGGCGACTTTCCGGCAGGACGACAGAGTTTCTGTCTTTCCTACCCGCTGTGTCTGAACTAATCTTCTTGTGACAGCTCTGCTCTGTCCATTTCTGACTGTTGCTACTGTTTTTTGGAAATGCTTAAGGTTGTCAGGATCAGTACAGCCAGTTCTCGCTATTCCTAGGTTGCACATCCACAGATTCAACCAATCTCAGTTTGAAAATATTCAGAAAAATAATTCTATTTATGTTGAACATGTAGAGTTTATTGTCTTGTTCTGTAAATAACAGAGCAAGACACTAGATACTATTTACATTTCGTAAGGCATGGTAAGTTGCCCCAACAATATTTTAAAATAGACAGGAAGGCCGGGCAGTGGTGGCGCACGCCTTTAATCCCAGCACTCGGGAGGCAGAGCCAGGCGGATCTCTGTGAGTTCGAGGCCAGCCTGGTCTCCAAAGCGAGTTCCAGGAAAGGTGCAAAGCTACACAGAGAAACCCTGTCTCAAAAAACCAAAAAAAAAAAATAGACAGGAAGATGTGTGTATGTTCTATGCAAATAACATCATTTTATATGAGGCTTGTGCATCCTCGGATCTCGGGACCGGTGAGGGGTCCTGGCACGGATCCCCTTGAATACTAAGGGACGACTGTCCAATAAGCATCCGTACGCCCTTGAATTATGTTAACCACTTGCTGACATCATTGTCACGTCTGTGTCCCACACGCTTCCCCTCCCAGACGAGGGCACTTTGCTGAATCACTTGAGTACTGCAGACAGGATGACTCTTCCCTCTGAGGTTTTTCAGCACCTACCTCCTCAAAATAGTACTACTCCTACATAGCTGCAATACCGTGATGACATTTGGGGAATTTAATATCAAAATATTAAAATTTAATTGGAGTATAAAGTCAATATTCACACTTCTTTCCAACTGGCTTTTATTTACCCTTCAAGGCCAATCCCAAGGAAAAGCAGGACTTTCAGCACACACACACTGTACCTTCTATGCCTCCACAAAATGTGTCATGCCAGCATTGATTGCATTAGTTCATGTCCTTCTGTGTGGTATCTGAAACCCAGTGAGATTCATAGCAATTCCTCAGGCCCTTTCGATAACTCCTTGCAATAGCTGGAGTCTGGACAGATGGATGGATGGATGGGTGAATGAATGAATGGTGATGTTCAAGATTCTCATTCCATTCCCTGCTTACAACTGCTCAAGCTGCGCCTCCTTGACATTCTGGGTACCACCTCCTGCATTCTCAATGTCACCACCTCCGAGTTCCAGGCCCCCTCCCACAGGCGTCTCCTCGGCTGGTGCAGATGGAGCCTGACAGGCACCTGCAACCTGTTAGCTCATTTCCAGTCCCAGGACCATTGTCCCAGGATTCCCAGGAGAACCAGTTGGTACTTGGCTTGTGCACGATCTGGAAGTGGTCACTGTGACCACTGACACTGGGCAGAGGCCCACAGGACAGTGACCGCTAGCTTGATTCCAGAGTTTTCAGTTCCAAGGTGTGCTTCCTGAAGTCCCTCAGATGCTCCCATGGGACCAAGGAGCAGGTGCTTGTAGTGACCACCAATCTAAAGCGGGCCATCGGTTTGGCTTGCTTTCTTTGTAGGGGCCATTCATTTTTTTCTCAGGATCTGTTTCCTGGGGTTACACGCCCAACACATCTTGCTTGCACTCATGCTTAAAGAAGAGCCCAGACTAGGACCAGAGAGTAAAGTGAAAAGACATCAGGCTTGGGAGCCAGAAAGCCTGAAGTTGAACTCAAGAAGGGTCACTCACCACCATGACCTTGGGCAGGTAGTTTAACTGCTCCGCTCCACTTCCCCTACAATGTAAGGATGACGGTGCCTACTCTGTAGCACTGTGCTGATGAGGACTTCTGATTCTGTTTCTGCAGACATACTCATAGAAAACACAGAAAGTCCTGGAGGAATGACTGACTGGATTTCTCCTCAGATCAGGAGCCATCCTTGCCTAGGAAGTATTTCTCGTAAAGTGTACCCCTCCCCTTGTTTTCCTGGGGGCGAACTTAGGTGCTCCTGTTAGCTGAACTGGGCCAGCAGCAGGAATTTCCTCTTGGAAACTCACCTTGAGATCACGACTAGGCTGTCAGTTTCTCCTATGACCTTGGCTTTAGGACATCTATGCGGGGATCTGTACAGCATCTGTATTCTGCCATGTGGATGAAACAGCGCAGATGTCTCTAGGGAGACCAAAAGCAGCGTGGTCTCTCAAGGCTGCGTTTCACAACACTTCACCAAGCAGCAGAGAACAAGGTCCAGGGATTGCTTGGAGTCCCGGTGGCCCACAGCTCAGGGTCCCTTTCTTTGCTGAGAACAGTGTCATCCCCTACCTGCATCCCTTTTCTGTTGGGTAATTTCAGTGAGTGGCTTTTATTAGCAACTAGAGTTCTAGTAATGCACTGAGGTCGCAGTAACATGTGGAGTAAACAGTGCATAGAATTATTATATTTCCTGTATTTGGTGCAGGGTCTCCATGTGTAACCCAGGATGGCCCTATCTCAGCCTCCGGAATGCTGGGGTTGGAGCATGCTCCCCCGCCATCAACTATGGTATTATTTTTAAAGATAATCATTCTCAGGCCAAAAATTGAGAAAAAAATCTTGAACCCTTGGGTGCGGAGAAAAATAAAATGACATTAACATCCCATGAGACTATACTATTTTGTTTACAAATCACCAAGTCTTTAAGACATTGAAATTAATTTACTCACATATGAATTAAAAACAAATTATTTCTTGTGCTAATCTTTCCAGACATCGTGACTTTTATAAAGTGCTTTTTTAAAAAGGAGCAATGATTATCTAATGTTTTTGTACATTAACAAAGTTGGCACTGAGTTACACGTGTTCATTTTCATTTTTTTACAGTTTCATTTTCATATTTCTGATGGAAAAAAGCTGTCTGCTAATTCTACTGAAAATTTCCTCAGGTACTGCACACCAGTCAATCAAGGTTATCCTCACACCACTTCCAGAGCTAGAAAAACAAAAACCAATCTGTTACTTTGTGTAATTCTTACTATTTATATCTATGTCTAATTGACAGCGTCTTTGGACGGCACAGGCCATGCTTTATGTCCTAGGATTTTTCTGTTTGGTTTTTCAAAAAAAGGGTTTCTTATCACATAGCCCAGGCTAGCCTTAAACCTGGGCTCCTGTCTCCACCTCCCAGGTGCTGCACTCACAGGCACGTATCACCATCCTGGCTGCCTGATTCTTTCTTAAATGGGGTCATGTCTCAGTCCTTCACCAAATGGCTCTAAGTGTAGCTTAGGGAGCTATGAAGGACAGTCGTGGAAAGAGGGGAAAGCTAGGCAGAGTCAGAAAGGACGAATGTGAATGTCACTGTCAGGGACGACGACACTGTTACACCCATGCCCATGAAGTTTCTGGCCTCGTCTCCCACTTCTCATATATGGGGAATGTTGTGTATGGCTACGAAGGCTCTATGATAAAGCTGTAATGACATACATATTTAAAATAGCACTGCACAGCCCCCAAAGCTGAGCCGAGGCGATTATGGGGGGAGGGGGGGCTCGAATGTCTGTCTCCTGTGCTTTCCTTTGGAGCCTTCCCAGGCCAATATGGGACGGAAGGCCTTACTTGTTGCTTCTGATCCTCAGCAGTCTGGAGACTCAGCTCTGCTACCTTGAGGCTTACAATGCTGACTGCCTGGCTAGTCTTTCAGAAGAAAGGTAAAAATGAGTATGTGCAATATTCTAGATGCTGTTTCCTGTAATTTGACAATTTCCTATAATTCAGTTACGTTTGCTCGGCAGAAGTACACAACACTGGATTGGAAGAACTAGTGCCTGTCCTCTTGGAGCACGGCAAGGTCTCGCTCGCACTATAGCCCAGATCACCTGGAATGTACTCCTTAGCCCAGACTAGCCTTGGGGCAGCTCTCCTGCCTCAGCCTTCTAAGTGCTGGAAAACAGGAAAGGGCCACAAGCCCAGGAAAAGAAAACATTTAAAAGAGAATGCTTTGAGGTGCTCTATGGCAGAGTCCTTGCCTAACACAAAACCTGAAATGTTAAAAAACAAAAACAAAACAAAAAACAAATAGATATCCGAAATGAATATACAAGACATATTTAAAAGAGACACACACCCCCCTTTTTTTTTAAGGCTATGGAGCACCAAGGCTGGAATTACTGACCTATACCACCATACCTCATGAGATAAACCCCTTTTATAATAAGGTGAGACAATGTTGAACCTGGCTGCCTTGAGAGAACCTATGGGTTCAAATGACTGGGCTTCTTAGCATTGCTACATATCCCTTAATAAATTCCAGGTTCATCACTAGCAGCTTCGGGCTATGAATCTCTGTCTAGACATCCTGACCTGAGCAATCAGATCTTTGGTGGTCTTGTTTTGCTACTGTTTTGAGTCAGGATCTCCTGTATCTCCCATCTACCAGGAATTCACCTGGTCACCAAGGACAACCTTGAACTCTTTCGTTTGTTGTTTTTCTGTTCCGAGACAAGGTTTCTTTGTGTAGCCCTGGCTGTCCTGGAACTTGCTCTGTAGATCAGGCTGGCCTGGAGAGCCACCTGCCTCTGCCTCCCAAGTGCTAGGATTAAAGGTGTGCGCCACCACCGCCCACCAACAATCTTGATGCTCCAACTCCTGAGGGATTACAGGTGGGTGCCCTCAGGCCTGGCTTGTGACAATCAAATCTTGTAAGTGACTCACGAGCACTGCAAATGTTGACTGCCTAAACCACAGGAGTTTTCTTTATCCCACTAGAACCCTGTTTTCCCACCCCCCCATTCCACTCCACCCCTCACCCCCCTCTCCAGGCAGGGTTTCTTTGTGTAGCTTTGGAGCCTGTCCTGGAACTTGCTCTGTAGACCAGACTCACAAAGATGTGTCCGCCTCTGCCTTCCCAGTGCTGGGATGAAAGGTGTATGCCACCACTGCCCAGCAAACTCTGTTTTTTAAAGAATGACTAGAGCCAGATTCCTGAGCACCCCTGGGAACTGGGTGGAAACACTGTCCATCAAGGACTCTGGGGTGGCCCAGAAACCCCCCACAGGCCCCTTCACTCTGACACATGCTGACATCTCGGGATGACCGGTCCAGGCTGGATGAAAACCTGAGACAGGAACCAAAGTTGTAGGAGTTTACTTTGTACACAGTAGGTGTTTGCAGCATGCTGAATGATGGCCTACATGTTTTACCAACGGACTCTGGATCTACAGGTTGTTATGTTTTTAATTAAAAGACACCTTTGGAAAATTCTTTAGAAGAATGTCTTTCTCATGTCACTGAGTTATTACTTTCCCACTGTTCCTAAGATCAGGACTCCCCAACCTCAGTGGTGACACTCTGGAATGAGAGGAGGTTGTCTCACACCTTAGTTGATGTCCAGCAAGACCTTAGTTTCTACTCGTGAGGTGCTGGATGCACCAATCCAGGACTGAGAATCAAAGATGTCACCATATAATGGCAAATGTCCTTGGGGTGGAGATGGAGCTAAACTGAGCACTGTGGGAAAGCGATGTCTCAGATTGTCCCTGACAAGGCCTGTTAGGCTTTGTGAGCATCCAGGACAGGTGTGGAAGCTCACCCTGGGAGAGCCGCCTCCACACTTCCACGATGGCCATGGCCAACACTACGGACTGTTGGACTAGCAAGCCTCACCAGATTCCCCGAGTCTTCATGTTGGCTTACCAGTTTTATTTCTGTGAGAAAGGACTCTCTCTTTCTCTCTCTCTCTCTTGTTTTGTTTTGTTTTGAGATAGGGTTTCTCTGTGTAGCCTTGACTGTCCTGGAACTTGCTTTGTAGACCAGGCTAGACTTGAACTCACAGAGATCTCCCTGCCTCTGCCTCCTGCGTGCTGGGATTAAGGCGTGCGCCACCACCGCCTGACGAGAAAGGACTCTAACGTCGTTGGTTTTTTTTTTTTTTCTCTTTTCTTGGGGAGTCCGCCACCCAGCTCCCAAATAAATCACACATGGAGGCTTATTCTTAATTATCAGTGCCCAGCCTTAGCTTGGCTTAGTTTCTTGCCAGCTTTCCTTAACTTATTCCGACTACCCTTGGCCTCTGGGCTTTTCCTGTCCTCTTACTTCCGTAAATCTTACTCTTACTCCGTGGCTGGCTGTGTAGCTGGGTGGTTGGCCTCTGGAGTCCTCCTCCTTCTCTGGCTCCTAGATCTCTCCCTCTGCCAGCCAGCCCCGCCCATCCTTTCTCCTGCCTTGCTATTAACCAGAGTTAAACACATGAAGCATAAACAAAAGTAACACACTTTAAAATAATATTCTACTACAAAATAACCCGTGAAAAGTGTGAAATGATGGATATGGGAATCCAACCATGTACTGTGTCCAAATATTACCAATATGGTATATCAAAAAGGAATGTGTTTGTGGAAGTTCTGTTTGTAGGCTGCCTACATGAATGCAGGACATCTAAATTTAGAGAGCTGCATGGGGGAAAATCTGAGTCTTAAGAAAGTGGGTGAGATTCGGACTCAAATAGACGGGTACCTGGAACTCTGCGGGACGCCACCTGCTTCTCCTTCACCTTGATAACAGAGCTCAGCATTTGCAAATATGTGTTAAGCCCAACTCTCTATTCAAATACTAATTGGGAACTGAGGAGACTGTGTATTATTAAAAGGCTAAAAATATCTCCACTTGGAAGGAGCAGATTGTAGAGGGGTTGTGAGTGACAATTATTAAATAGTTAAGAGTATGAGTAAGACGGATATGCATCCATTCACTAAAATCTCATATGGAAGGAGTCAGGAAGGCAGTGCAGTATGACACACGCCTTGCACACTTTGGATGTCAGATGCTCCCTGACATCAAGACCAGAGGCTTCTCCCGTGCGCTCAGGCTATCACCACATTTTGTGGACAAGGCAATTTGTAGTGTTTTCTCCAATGATCTGTTTTTCTTTCCGGGTATCCAGTGAGCTCCACAAGGGCACTGTGTGCGTCCAGCATGATGTCACTTCGGCCTCAAGGTCTGGACCAGTAAGCATCGCTTGACTAAGTACAGAAAGGAGGGACCTTCAACCAGGCTTTCCAGGAAAATGCTGGAATGCAGCAGACAGAAGCGTCAGGAAGAAACGTGGCTGTGGGCCTCAAACAAGGTGTTCCATGGTGGACACCAGGACATCACAAAGACACAAAGTAAGAAAATGGGAAAACACTATCTCCTTGTGTGGGGAAAGGTGAACCTTAGCAAGAGCCCTCTCCTGGAGGGAGTAGGGCAGATGTGCAGTGGGCGGAGTCATCAAAACAGGCATTAAGTAAGATGCAGGGACATGCTACAGTTTAAAAAAGAAAAATTAAAATAACAGCAAAATGAAATTTCCATATATTCTCTCACTTATGAATTAATATAATTCCTAAGAAATAAAAGAATCAGGCCAGCCGATGGCAGCAGGACCCTTTCGAGAGGCTCGAGTCTGAAGAGCAATAGGGTCGGATCAACGGCTGGACGGAAAACAGAGACAGAATGTCAGCCCACCAAGGAATGTGAACGACACGGGGTGAAACTACTTGAGATGAAAGTCAGAACATGTTCCTGAGGGTGGAGAAGAGCTTGGAGGAGGTGAAAGTACGTCTCTTCCCCTGGACAGAGAATGAGGGAGAAAGACAGAAGCCTCTGGAGGGAAGTTTCTAAGTGTGAGGAGCCCCGGGAGAAGAGCATGCTGGCCTCACTGCCTTTTCCTCCCGGTGACGAAGGTAAAATAAACGGTGGAGGGGAGGGGTACTGGTACTGAAGTCTGAACAGCAATGGACCCATGATGTCAGTACCTAGAGCAGCCAGGCCACAGCTGGTAAGCCAGAGCTGGCTGGCCTCAGTTCATATAGGTAAAGGTGTTGTCTAGGAACAGGAGGGCAGGAAGCCAGTGCTCATCATCAAGGCTGATGGCAGCCAAGGCGGGTGGCTGGTGGGAAATTCTCAGCAGTACTGGGAAAAGCCCGGGCATTGCTGGGAATGCAATTCATACTGAATTCCAGTGACAGTCACTAGCTAGAATGAAACACCAGCAGACAGTTTCCAACATCACGGTGAATACGGGGATATGATACAGAAGTGAAGTGGGGTCGTATAAACGTACCCAAATATGAGCTTATACTTTATATTATTTTTTTTTTGAGACATGGTCTCACTATGCAGCTCAGGCTGTCCTAGAACTCATTACGTAGACCAGGCTTGCCTCAAATTCAGAGCGCTTCCTGCCTAAGCCACCTGAGTGCTGGGGGTAAAGGTGTGAGCCACCACACCTAGCTCATTTTAATTTTTTTACAATTCGATTTTTTTTTAATGTTTCATTTTCTTTTTTGAATGGGGTCTCACACATGACCCTCCTGTCTCAGCCTCTCAGTGCTGGGATTTATACTTTATTTATATTGAAACAAACTTATATAATCCACCGTCATACACTTTTAAGAGTTGATAAAAACCACTTACACGTGAACTTCTATGTTAGAGTAATCTTGCAGAGGCGTATACCGTCATAAACATTTCCCAAGAACAATTTCAGTTAATAGAAGTATAAATGGCTGGGCAGTGGTGGTGCACACCTTTAATTCCAGCACTTGGGAGGCAGAGGCAGGTGGATCTCTGTGAGTTTGAGGTCAGCCTGGTTTACAGAGTGAGTTCCAGGACAACCAGGACTGTTTCACAGAGAAACCTTGTCAGGGGTGTGTGTGTGGGGGGGGGGCAATAAATGACCTATTTCTGGAAAGTGAGAAAGAGAAACAAACCAAATCCGTGAAAGGATTTGGGAATCTTAGAGACACAAAATCTGCATCCTGGAGAGGTAAGTACAGAGCCACCACATTTAAAGATGACAGAGCTGACAGAGGCATTGTGGGCTAACCTTTTTGTACACTGCGAATAGGTGTCACTCGGATTGGTTTAATAGATAGCTGAATGGCCAATAGCTAGGCAGGGATTTTCAGGACAGAGAGGACTCTGGGAAGAAGAAGGGATCGTCAGCTGGACACAGAGGAAGCAAGACATGCAGGTGGACAGGTAGAAGCCACCAGCCACCTGGCAGCATGTAGATGAGTAGAAATGGGCTGATTTACGTTACAAGGGCTGGTTAGAAACAAGCCTAAGCTATTGGCCAAGTTTTCACAATTAATACTAAGTCTCCGTGTCATTTGTTTGCTAAGTCTGTCTACACAGAGAGGCAGGCGGTGTAGTTCAGAGGCTCAGGGCTTGCTAGCTTGGGTGGTGAGGCTCCCAGTTTGATCACTGGCACTTGCAAATAAACAAATAAAACCGAAGTACGCGCCGATGTTCCGGGGTGACGCATAACTTACGAGAGAGAGCAGAGCTTGGCCTGAGTACCTGCTGTGCCGGGGAGGAAACGTGGCCTCCCGCGGTAGTGCCTACACTGACCTGTTTCTACAGGGCTAGAGCTCCAGCGCTTTCTGGGGAGCACGAGGCTGGCCAAGCACAAGGGACTGACCCCCACAAAGCAGAGATGGGCTAGATCACGTGATAACGACAAGGCTGGCCCCGAGATGCTGGCTGTACGGTTTGGGGCTAAAAGGAGGGTCAGCAGCCAGCGCCTGCACCAGCAAGGAGCCCACTAGCCCGGCCCTCCAGGGACAATTATGAGCGAGACCTTGCCGCAAGAAAGATCGGCTTCAAGGCCCAATTCTTGTATTTATAGCAGTATCCACAAGTTTTCTGTTTACAGAGTAGCAGGGAAATCCCCACAAATTTAATTTCTGAAGGGTGTCTCTGGCTAATACTGGTAATTCCTGCCTAGTAACACATGATGCATTTTTATTCGATGATCACGTTGCAGTACTTCAAAAGCTAACAGTTATTTTTTTTTCTATAGTTCTGCATTCTAGGCAAAGTAAGGTAGGATCCTCATTCTAGAGCTGCCATTGCCAGTGTTAGAACAGTGCAGGCTGATCAACGGGAGACCGGGAGTCTCGCTGCTGAGACACGGTCTGAGGATTTTATGTGTCCAGGCCGTTTATCGACAACTTGGTTAGGCTTTATTAGCTGGCTCCCTACTTTATAACAATGTCCTTTAATTTGCAAGGCAATAAAAATTAAAGGAGTAACTACAAACCTATCTCGTTTTTTCAGAGAGGAAGTTATTGTAAAGCGGGCTATGGTGGCTCCTGACTGTAATTCCGGCATTCAGGGCGCTAAGGCAGGATGCTGTCGGTGTGAAGCAGCTTGGGACACCACAGGGAGGGCCAGCCTGGACTACATGGCGAGACACTATGTCATGTCAACCAAACAAAACAAGATGAAGCTTGTTTTGGTAACTTTGGTGTGCTGTGGCTAAAGAAGTATTTTAGCTGTGGAAACTGATTGGGTTCCATTTTTTTTTTTTTTTTTTGAGTGATATGTTTCCAAAGGAGAAGTGGAGAAACGATCGATGCCAGAGCATACCTGTAAGGCCCGTCACTGCCTGGTGCTTGGGGAGGTAGGTGCTCGGCGGGAGTGAATCTCAGTAGGTTTCTGACAACTACGGACAATTCTTTCTGTTGAACGAGGCTGCCCGAGACGTCACTGCTGTGGTCCCCAGTGACTTGTTCTCCAGAGTCGTATTTATAAGGACATTCCAGCTACACGCTGCAGCTTTCAAAGCTGTGCCGGGACCCTTCTCATAGTCGGGGCTACGACTTACCAAACGGGCCAATGGTACAAATGCCATGATCTATGCCGCCTCGTGGTGGTAGGAACTGGAGGCGGGAGCAGAAGCTGAGCGCCTACGGATCTGTAACTCTAAACTTGATAGGGGAGCTCATTCAGCGAGGCTGGTTCTGACAAACCCAGTGAATCACGGTAGCACTTTGGCTAACTAAAACACCAAGTACCATGGCCCCCAAACACAGCAAATCAACTCCAGTGATGCCGTCTGTGGGAACAGTTCTAGTCCTGCTAGGCTCCATGGCAGCCATTCCCCAGCTGTCTGTCACCTTCAGAGCAACCTTCTTTTAGAGAGGAGAAAATCTGGGTCGGAAGGTGATATATATATACACATGTTACCTACAGATCACAGAGCGAGCTCTCAATTTGTATGTGATTTATATTAGAACTACAACTCACCTTGCTCGTTAGAATAATTGCTACGGGGCTGGAGAGATGGCCCAGGGGTTAAAAGCACTGGCTGCTCTTTCAGAGGACCTGGGTTCAGTTCCCAGCACCCACATGGTAGATTGCAATGGTCTCTAACTCCAGTTCCAGTGAATCTGGTGCCCTTCCCTGGCTTCCAAGGGCACTGCATACACACCATGCCCAGACAGAGGGACAGGTAAACAAAAATTAATAAAATCTCAAAAAGAAAGCATCTCTGGCTGCATGACGGACACACTCGAGCTGGTGTTTACAAGTGAGCATTTTGTAGACACGTTTCCAAATGTTTAGGTCACCATCCCAATGACTGCTTTTCCTACTTCCTTGGGCTGCCGGGGCTGCCGTCTGAAATGCTGTAACTGTGGCGATTTTAAATCTGAGGGCTTGAACAGGAAGGAGCTCAGAGAAGCAGACAGCCTAGGTGAGTAGGTTCTCAGGCAGATCCGCCAGGCCTAGGGGGAACCTCCCAACATCAAAACCACGAACTCACAGTGTCGGAGTATTTCCTTTCACGGCATAATCCTAAACAGTCAAAGGAGGACTTCGTTTTCAGTTTTGAATGCACCTAAGACCATCTGTGGAACTTGTCAAAGGTGTGGGTCTCCATTCAGCGGATCTGAGAAGACCCCGGAGAAACTGCTGAAAACAACCACCACCAACCACAATGAAAAACAGAAACCAGGGAGGGGCCTTACTATGCAGCCCTGGCTGGAACTCACTATAGACCATGCTGGCCTCCAGCTCACAAAGATTGCCTGCTCGTCTCCTGAGGGCTGGGATTAAAGGTGTGAAAGACTATGGATCACTGTGAGAGAGACAGCTGAAAAGCCTCCTTCAATGGGTCCCTGCTGCCTGTTACCCCTTACCTGTTGCCTAATGAGGTGCCCCAAAGGGCAGCTTCCTATACGAGTTGGCAGGGCTCTTACCAGAGGCACACCTCTCTTAAAGCTGGATTTTCTTCAGTTTCCTACCATCCCAAATCATTTCAGGTTTGTGATTAAATCTACTAGAAGGAAATTTCCTGTCTCGGGCAAAACGCCTCGGTATGAACACTGCTATCCTTTGGATCTGGAATGTCTCCCAAAGGACCCAACACATGGAAGGTTGGGTCCCCAGAATGGCGACTAGGAGGTAGTGGTACAGTCTCTTAGAGATGGGGCCTCGTGCCCCTTTAAAAAGGGGTTGTGGGACCTCAGCTGCACCCCCCCCCCCCCCCCCCAGCTTCCTGGTTCTCGGCTGCCAGAGGTTAGCAGTCTTGTTCTGTCACTCTGCGGCCATCATGTGCCATGCCACCACAGGCCCAGCGCATCAAGTCATCTGGTCATGGTCTGAAAGCTCCAAACACACGCCTGAAACGAGAACCTTTCCTCTTTAACGTTGGCATGTCCTGGGCTTTTCTTACAGAGCAGAAATCCTCGTGTCCTTTTCCTGTTCCCTCCCAACACCATCGTGAAGACTGAAACCCGATGATGTCTTTCTCTTTATTCGGCCCCTCTGCTCATTCTCAGTATTCCATTCAAGGGAACCCCCAGATATCTGGAGCCTCTCCACTTTGCCCTGTTGACCACATTTCTCACGGCACATGTCCAGGCAGGGCTGCTGACAGCCGTGTGGTAATGGTGGGGTCACTGGAAGGACTCACAGGTGATGGCAGAGCACTCTTGTTAGAAAATGTCCTTGTGGCTCCCGGGCCCCAGCCATGTGAAGTCACAGGGAGTCTCCCTGGCATTCTTCACCCAAACACACAGTGCCGGCAGGCCTGGACTGCACAGTGTCAGCTCACTTGAGAGGACGAGGTTGGGCGAACCCCCCAGGCTCTGCTCCTGCAGCTGAAGAAGAGCTGACCCTCCGGTAGAGCTCTCCCTGTACCTACGTCATGATTTCCCATGGTTTCATGACATCATACCGGAAGCAAAGGTCCACTTTTCCCACCGTGGGGTGTGGGTGTCAGATGACCCTTCCACAGGGGTCACCTAAGACCATCAGAAAACACAGATATTTTCATTAGGATTCCTAACAGTAGCAAAACTAGTTATGAAGTAGCAACGAAAATAATTTTATGGTCGGGGTCACCACAACATAAGGAACTGTCTTAAAGTGTGGAAGCATCAGGAAGGTTGAGAACCACTGGTGGCCACTCAGGTGATCCTTTCCTTTTCTAGTTTATCCTTTCTCCCTAGCGTCTAGTCCTCCTATTTTACAAAGGATGAAGGAAGTTGAATGGTAGCCCTTCAAAAAGATAAGTCTGTAAGTCTAGGTCTTACCCCAAGATGGGTTAAAGATGACCGTGTCTGGGAAAACTGTCATTGTTGATGTAATTAAGGATTTTAAGATGAGATCTGGATTATAGTGGATCCTCAACCCAATGAGGGCTATCCTTACAAAGAAAGCCACAAGACCTGAATGAGAGCAAAGACCTTGTGAAGAGGAAGACAGAAATGGGAGCGATGAAGGACAAGTCACGGATATGGCCAAGGGCTTCCAACAGCATCCAGCAGCTTGGACACGTGTAAGAGATGCCTTTCTCCTCAGAATCTGGAGGAACCAACCCAGTTGGTACCTTGAGTTTAGACCTCTGGTCCCCAGGATGCTAAGAACTATCACAGACACCAAACCTGTGTGTAATTCATGGCAGCATTTAGGGACCTAGTACATGGTATGGACCAAAAAAAAAAAAAAAAAAAAAAAAAAAAAGAATCAGTCCAAGACATGGCCAAGTCTTAAGCAGTAAAAAGAGGTTGATAAAGGTCTATCGTTCCGAATTCAGCCATGTCCTATAAGGTATGTGATTATGGGGTGCTGGCAGCGATACATTTAAGCATGGTCTCTTTCTACCAACTTTGTAGTACTGCTAACTCCATGATTAGAGGGTAGGTGGTGACACACTGTTAAAAAGGGACCCCCCCCCCTCGGGGGCAGGGAAGCACCGGGGCCTTCTTCCAAGCCGATCACATCGGTTTGGTTTCACGTTTAGCCTTTTACTGTGAGCGTCTACGTTTAGCACCCTAAATAGACTGAGTGGTGTGGCCTCTCCAGATCTTCGTGAGCTAGATCTCATCTTTGTTTTTACAGAGGAGGACCCCGAGAAAACAAAGACATTAAGGGCCTTACCCGATTGGGGCGCTGTGCTGCTGAGTGGGAGAGGCCGGCCCTAGCAGTCCTGTGCCTGCTCTCAGTTGGTAGAGAGCCTTTCTCTGCTTTGATGGATAAAAAGCAGAAGACACATGTCATTACGTAGGTAAAACTGGCAGGGGAGGAAGTAAGGAGGAAAACCTGTACACGGAGGCTTTCAGACACCCCAAGTCCCTGGCATGCCGTCAGGTCTGAAGCAGCCCTGTGGGGAAGAGTCCAGCCATCATGCATTTCGTGACTGTGAATTTGATTTTCCTCGCTCCAGTCTACAGCTGTCCCCAGTTCCTTAACCAGCCAAGAAGTTTGCAGCCGCCTGGGCCTGATTATAAGGAAGAGCAGATGACTGCCAAGCCAGCGCGTTCCCTGTGCCGGGTCAACAGCGTTCTCTTTGTGTGTGAAGGACGGCGTTCTGGTTCTGATGACTCACAGGCAGAGAGTGGGAGGGAGAAAGGCTGGGCACTGCCTAGAAGCAGCCCTTCCGCTTCGCCCGGCAAGGAACAAATGATTCAAATCCTCCTCCTCGTCGAAAACCTTCACCTGTGCAATCCCAGATGTGGTGGGACCTGCTTTGATGCGTAATTGGGTTACCCTTTGACCTCGTCTCAGGTAACGTCTTCATTTGGAACCTGTGTCTCATTTTATGATCACAAGCTTTCGGCAAGCACTTTTTTTGAGAATGCTTAACTTAATCTGCACCTACGTCCAGGCACTGGGGACTCCACTTACCCGCGGCTTTCAAGCGCCCGGACCAGTCCGCCTTCCGTCTTCACTATATAAACACTTTCCTTTTGAGACTCTGAGGGTCAGTGAGACTGGACACAGTCTTCTGTTTACTTCTTCATCTCAGAGGAAGTTCATCTCCCGATTTCTAAATGCCTTTATTAAACATCATCCTTTACGTCACTGGGCTAGGCCTTCTCTGAAGACGCTACCAAAGAGACAAGGGCCACAGTATACACAGAGATGATGGCCCATTATCCTACAGTTTCTTGGGAGGTTCTCCATTTCTTGCAATTCTAAATAAACAAATATTTTTATTTTCTGAGACAGGGTTTCTCTGTGTAGCCCTTGGCTGTCCTGGAATTCACAGAGATCCTCTGCCTGCCTCTGCCTCCTGAATGCTGGGATTGAAGGTGTGCACCACCACCCGGCTAAACACGTATTCTTTTTTTTTTTTTTCTTTTTTTTTTTTTTCGAGACAGGGTTTCTCTGTGTAGTTTTGATGCCTGTGCTGGATTTCGCTCTGTAGACCAGGCTGGCCTCGAACCCACAGAGATCCACCTGGCTCTGTCTCCTGGGTGCTGGGATTAAAGGCATGCGCCACCACTGCCCAGCTTTAAACATGTATTTTTTTTTTAATAGCCTGTATGTATTTTTTTTTATTATATACACCAGAATAAGGAATCTGATCCCATTACAGATGGTTGTGAGCCACCCTGTGGTTGCTGGGAATTGAACTCAGGTCCTCTGGAAGAACAGTCAATGCACTTAACCACTAAGCCATCTCTCCAGCCCTAAACATGTATTCTTAAAGTGAATTCTAAAAATATATTACTCCATGTGCTCTTATTTCCTATGATTTCTCATATAATTCTCAAGAAATACTATCATGGGTTTTTTTGTTGTTATTTGTTTGTGGTTTTTTTTTTTTTTTTTGAGACAGGGTTTCTCTGTGTATCCCTGGCTGTCCTGGAGCTCACTTTGTAGACCAGGCTGGCCTTGAATTCACAGAGACTCTCCTGCTTCTGCCTCCAGAGTGCCGGGATTAAAGGAGTGCACCAGCACTGCCTGGCCTATCCTGAGTTCTTGAGACAGCTCAATGGGCTAAGGTATTTGTTGCTAAGCCTTACAACCTAAATTCACTTCTCAGGACGCACATGGTGGAAGGAGGGGGCTGAACCCCACAAGTTGTCCTCTGACCTTCAAGCGCTTCTGTGCCCAAAACAACAAATAAGAAAATGCAGTAACAAAGAACAGTCTTGTTCAAATCATACTCATGAATAAAAGCATATGTTCATTTTATCTTATATTTTCTTTAAGTTAGAATTTATTTTTATTTACTTATTTGTTTTTTCAAGACAATGTTTCTCTGTGTATCCCTGGCTATTCTGGAACTTGTTCTGTAGACCAGGCTGGCCTCAAACTCACAGAGATCCACCTTCCTCTGCTTCCCAAGTGCTGGGATTAAAGGTGTGCATCACCACTGTCTGGCTTTGGAATTTATTTTTAAGAGTTATTTTTATTTTATGTACATGGGAGATTGCCCGCTTGTATGTAAGTGTGTGCAGTGCCCCTGAAGGACAGAAGAGCATGTTGGATTCCCTGAACTGGAGTTACAGATGGTTGTGAGCTGCTGTGTGGGTGCTGGGAACTGAACCCTGGTTCTGTACGAGAGAGAGCAGTAGGTGCTCTTAACTACTGGACCATCTCCCCATCTCCTTCTAAGTTGGAATTTAGAAAGGAGCAGCCACAGGAGGCAGAAAAATCTCAGTAGT
Source organism: Peromyscus leucopus (assembly GCF_004664715.2). Taxonomy (NCBI): domain Eukaryota; kingdom Metazoa; phylum Chordata; class Mammalia; order Rodentia; family Cricetidae; genus Peromyscus; species Peromyscus leucopus. The sequence continues at coordinate 33,219,201 of NC_051082.1, forward strand.
ATACATTAATTGTACACAATACTTTATCTTATTATGATATTTTCATATATGTACATAATGTACTTTCTATTCATTCCCTTAAAAAGCTTTTTGACTACAAATGCATAGTTATAAAGAAGTCTCTTATATATACATTATAATATTTTCCTTTGATTTTGGCAGGTACAAATAAAAGATGCAGGAAGTCTGAAAACTTAAATGTAGGAAAGCACTCTCCCAGAATTACAAACAAAACAAAACAAAACAAAAGCCAAGGTTCTTTTTATGGACAATTAAAGCCATAGAATAAAGCTTCACTCTTGAAAGCTGGCATGGTGCCTGGTGGTTTTGAAACCGCAGAGGTTAACGAAGAATCTTCAAATCTATCTAAATCTGGAGATGATAGGACTGTCTAAGAAGAGAACACAAACAGTCCTTGGGCAGTCAAAGGAGCAACAGGAAAAGCACAGTGTTTTACTTGTTCATGTAGTGTTGTAGAAGTAATACTTTGCAACAATCCTAGATACTCATGTGTGTGTATATGTATATGCATATATGTGTATGTGTGTATACACACACACACACACACACACACACACAAATGATCTAACGGATGCACATCTGCAATCCCAGCTATGTGAGGGCTGAGACAAAAAGATGGAGGCGTTGCAGCTCACCTAGGCTACAGAGTGAAGTTCAGGGGAAGCTTGGGTACCTTAGTAGGATCCTTGTCTCAAAAAATACTAAAAGATCCAGGGATACAGCGGAGTGGCCTGGTGCTTGTACCCTAGGGACTAGGGAGAGCCCCAGTACCTCAAAGAAATAAATGATATACTGAGGGGCGCTGTGCTTCTCCTTGCCATGACCTCACCCCTGTGCAGTCCTCTATTGACACACAGAGCCGAACAGTAAGTACTCGGGAGGTGGGCAAGATAGCTTCGTGCTTGATTTGTGAGCTTAAGACAGGAGACCGGACATGACGTCCAAAAACGGGCTCTAGTTAAAACTTAGAGTGACGCTGACGTCACTGAGTATGGAGCTGTCTGTGTATCAGGGTGAGTGGCGCTCTAGACACTCCGATTAGAAAGTCCCCTCGCCCCGGTGGCGGAGACAACTGCGGCAGATGCCAGACTGCTCGGGGGTAACATGTCCATGCTGTCCTCGGTCTGTGTAGTGTTATGTTTGATGACGGAAGAATCCGCTTCAGTGTGTAGGCAAGTCTAAATGCAGACTTTCCACTTTAGTGATGGACACTGGGCTGAGCTGGGCGGTGGTGGCGCACGCCTTTAATCCCAGCACTCGGGAGGCAGAGGCAGGTGGATCTCTGTGAGTTGAGGCCCGCCTGGGCTACAGAGTGAGTTCTAGGACAGCCAGGGATACACAGAGAAACCCTGTCTTGGAAAAAACAAAACAAAACAAAAACAGCAACAAAAAAAGAAGAAGAAGAAGAAAAGAATGTTTTCATTTTCTCACTTTCTCTTATCTTTATTTTTGGTTTTCTGAGACGAGTTCCTTCTATCTAGTCTCAAATTCGTGATCCCTCCTGTTTCAGCCTTTGTGTGGCATGCTGGGATTCCAAGCATGCATGTAATCCCATGATAAACTCTATCTTTTTTTTGAAACTCAGCTTTACTCTATAGCCCAAGCTGGGCTAAAATTTGTAATCCTCCTGCCTCAGCCTCCTGAGCACTGGGATTACAGAGGTACATCACATGTCTGACATTCCTTTAACTCTTTAATCATTCACCCCCTGCAATCCTTCGTAGAAGTTCAGAAAGGAAGGTATCAACAAGCTTCCCCCATTCTTAGGAAGTCTGGCATGGAGCTTGGGGAGGCCGAATGGAGCACACTGTCTGTCATCCTCTGGCTTCGCGATGGCCCCACGGAAGCTAAGCCTCCGCAGAGATTTGAAGAGGCTACGTTGATGCCTTACAGAGTCTAGCGAGACATAAAAGCTGCCATCCGAGTGCCCCTGCCGCCGTGTACATCCTGATCTCACCAACAGGGAGCTACCTCGACGCCTCCAGATGCTGGGGGCCGGTGGTTTCACTTCCAGGTTGGGGGTGAGCTGTTGCTTAGTGGTGTGAGAACGTCCCCACCCCTACGGGAGCTGTAACTGCCTTCCGTTATAGAAGCATTGAGTGCTTGGCCCTTATCAGCCAGGAGTGTAAAGACAGTTCTGAGGACTCCGAATTCCAAAGAGGGTGCTCTGCAAGTCGGACTCTGACTTCACCATCCTGTGACGCGGCTCCTCCAAACGGCTCTGCGTGCTGCTGTCTAAACCCCACAGCCGTGGTAAGACTAGGGTTCTATAGAGATAAGCGTAAAGCAAGGAACTAGATCCTCAGCACAGCAACGTTATTTACAATAAAAAAAAATACTGCCACGATTGTGCATTAAGATTGCTACTCAGGTATGTCTGCTGTGGCTTCTGGCGTATTACTTTAAAGCAAACATTGTATGGGTTTCTTTGTGAAACAATGCTTCAAAATAGGATATTTTGTGTATAATTTAACAAAATTCAGATCTGTGATTGGGGCCTGTGCGTAGCTCAGTGGTTGAGTAAATGCTCAGTGTCACAATGTGCTGGGTTCAGTGTCCAGGGGTGATAGGTACTGCCAGTCACCATGTTCAACATTTTCAGACAGACAAGAATGGGGAAATAATGGCTACAGACAGGTGAATTCCAGATGCCAGTGCAGTATCCTTCAAAGCTCGACCCACCTGCCGCTTCCCTTCTGGGACCCCACCAAACACTGCCCCTCCAACTGGAATTTCTCTCCCGAGTGCCCCTGCACTTCATTCTTCCTAGAAGTGTGAAGTCTGTGGTTTGTAGATGCTTCTGTGGTTACAGCTCTGCTCATGGCTGTCGTCGTGGCTCTCTTACGGCACTGACACCCCTCCGGTTCACAGACCCCCTCTGCTACTCACTTCCCCTGCTCCACCGCTCACCTCCTATCAGCGCCTATGGACAGACGCTGCTCAGCACAGCTGCTAAGTGAATTACCTGATGACAGTGCAGCCCACCAGTGTTCCTGCCAAAGCTCTCAACAGTTCAGTTAACACACATTCACTGAGCTCATGAATTCCTACCATCGCCTAGGCTAGGAATTTGGATACAAATATTCTTTTTTTTTTTTTTTTTTTTTTTTTTTTTTGGTTTTTCGAGACAGGGTTTCTCTGTGTAGCTTTGCGCCTTTCCTGGATCTCACTTGGTAGCCCAGGCTGGCCTTGATCTCATAGAGATCCGCCTGGCTCTGCCTCCCGAGTGCTGGGATTAAAGACGTGCGCCGCCACTGCCTGGCCAAATATTCTTATTCTAGTCAATGGATCTCAAAGATGCAGTAAGCAAGAGCATTGACCCCAGAGTCTGAAAAAGATGTGGTGTGTGTGTGTGTGTGTGTGTGTGTGTGTGTGTGTGTGTGTGTGTGTGTGTGTGATGGGCAGGCATGACTAAACCCCCGAGCTGCAGTGAGGCCCAGTGACCCTGGGCGTTCTAGACGAGTGCTCCACACTGTGGCAGGCGCTGCCTGCTGTCCTGCCCCCACACAGAGGACATACACAGAGGGATGTATGACACACAGGAGGCTCAGTCTGTGGATGGCTCTCTACCCCCGGGGTCTCTGTCTTCCTCTGGATTCAGGGATGAAAGTGGATTTCCAGTCTGTCACTTCTGTTGTGACGGCTGGGTAAACAGACTCTCCCACCTTGTCAGGGCCGCCTCTCTCTTCACTTCCCATACTTCCTTCAGGGACTGGATGCACCCTGGGACTGCGCCCGCCGTCCCCACGAGCCAGTGCCTCTCCGCAGCACCATCCGTGATTTCCTGGAGGCTTTCCATGTACTTCCCATCTGCTGTAACTCCAGCTGTTCAGCCCACAGACCTGCTCCTTCTGCACTCTCGGTGAGAAACTTAACATCCCGAACTCGTCCTTCTCCTGCACGCTCCAGTCACCAGTTTGTCTTGATGTGTCCCACAACTGCTGCTGTGACGGACTGAGTGCTTGTGTCCTCCGGAGTTCCTACGTTGCAGGCCTAACCACTGCATTTGGAGATGTGGCCCTGGAAGAAGTAATGTCGGTGAAATGAGGTCATAGACGTGGGCCCTGACTGGATGAGGGCAGTGTCTTTGTAAGAGGAGAGAGGTACGTGAAGGTGCTGCTCGAAGGTGGCTATGGTTACCACCAGGGTACACACCACACACCTGTAATCCCAGAATTCTGGAGGCCGAGACAGAAGGGTGGTGACCTGGGGGCTGGGTTACACAGTAATACCTTGCTTAAAAAAAAAAAAAAAAAAAAGCCAGGACATGCCCGAAGCCCCCAAACAAAACCAAACCACCAGGCAGCCAAGCAAAAGGAACAGAACAGTAGACACAGACACATAAACCAAGACAGCCTTCATCAGAACCCAATCTTTTTTTTTTTTTTTTTGGTTTTTTTGAGACAGGGTTTCTCTGTGTAGCTTTGCGCCTTTCCTGGAGCTCACTTGGTAGCCTAGGCTGGCCTCGAACTCACAGAGATCCGCCTGGCTCTGCCTCCCAAGTGCTGGGATTAAAGGCGTGCGCCACCAACGCCCGGCCTCAGAACCCAATCTTTTATTCTTTGTTTTTCGAAACTGGCTTTCTCTGTGTCCTGGAACTCGCTCTGTAGACCAGGCTGACCTTGAACTCACAGAGATCCGCCTGCCTCTGCCTCCCCAGGATCAAAGGTGTGTGCCACCACCACCCGGTGGTTGAATGCTTTCTGTACGTATACAGATGTCCTAATGAAATGCATGTATTAATGTATGCTAATAAGAACATTTTTATAAAACAAAATGGATGTAACTGAGGAACCATAGCTGAAGTTGACCTCTGGCCTCCACATTTACTCATTCTTACATAAACATATACACACAAAGAATGTCTGACCTGCTGAAATTATTTTGTTCATTATGGAAATAAATTTGCACATATACTGGGTTATAAAAAAAAATTTTTTTTGAGATTTTATTTTTATGTGTAAGGGTGTTTTGCCCGAGTGTCTGTCTGTCTACCACAAGCATGAAGTGCCTGAGGCCAGAGGAGGATGTGAGAACCTCTGGAACCGGAGTTACAGATGGCTGTGAGTGATCACGGGAGTGCTGGGAACTGAACCGGGGTCCTCTGGAGACAGCCAGCACTGTTAACTGCTGAGTTCTCCAGCCCAGCTCTTCCCGTCTGTCACATTAGCAGAATAAGCCGAGAGCACCACGCCGCTCACGCCCTTCCCAGGCTGAACAGCCAATGCTCCCCCCACCACCGAGACAAACCGCAGTATGACCTGGAGGCTCCGTTTGTACTTGCAAACGGCACTACCGAGCCCAAGTGAAGTCCCACTTCCACGCCGCTGTCACACCCACTGCCCCCAGTTCCCAGGCTTGTCCTCTACTTTAGTGTTCTCGCTCTCTGCTTCAGCTGGCTGAGGCCTGCTCCTTCTCCTAGCTTCCACTCACGCACTCCTCTCAAAGGCCCGTCCCACCCTCTCAGTGTGGGTTCAACGGCTCCTTTCCTGTGTGTACAAATGCGTGCATCTCTCACCCACCACACTGCCCTGTGTGTGCAAACCTGTGTAACTCTCACCCACCACACTGCTGTGTGCAAACCTGTGTAACTCACCCACCACACTGCCCTGTGTGTGCAAACCTGTGTAATTCTCACCCACCACACTGCCCTGTGTGTGCAAACCTGTGTAACTCTCACCCACCACACTGCCCTGTGTGTGCAAACCTGTGTAACTCTCACCCACCACACTGCTGTGTGTGCAAACCTGTGTAACTCTCACCCACCACACTGCCCTGTGTGTGCAAACCTGTGCATCTCTCACCCACCACACTGCTGTGTGTGTGCAAACCTGTGTAACTCTCACCCACCACACTGCTGTGTGTGTGCAAACCTGTGTAACTCTCACCCACCACACTGCTGTGTGCAAACCTGTGTAACTCTCACCCACCACACTGCTGTGTGTGTGCAAACCTGTGTAACTCTCACCCACCACACTGCTGTGTGCAAACCTGTGTAACTCTCACCCACCACACTGCCCTGTGTGTGCAAACCTGTGTAACTCTCACCCATCACACTGCCCTGTGTGTGCAAACCTGTGTAACTCTCACCCACCACACTGCCCTGTGTGTGCAAACCTGTGTAACTCTCATCCACCACACTGCCCTGTGTGTGCAAACCTGTGTAACTCTCACCCACCACACTGCTGTGTGTGTGTGCAAACCTGTGTAACTCTCACCCACCACACTTCTGTGTGTGTGCAAACCTGTGTAACTCTCACCCACCACACTGCCCTGTGTGTACAAGCCTGTGTAACTACACTGCTGTTTCCCACTAGACAGAAACTCCTCAAGATCAAGGACCCATTCTTTGTTTTTATTTTATTATTATTTTGTTGGTTTGTTTTTGTATTTTGAGACAGGGTCTCTCTGTGGAACAGCCCTGACTGTCCAGGAACTCACTCTGTAGACCAGGCTGGCCTCGAACTCACAGAGATCCGCCTGCCTCTGCCTCCCAAGTGCTGGGATCAAAGGCGTGCGCCGCCGGTGCGCCGCCGCCGCCGCCGCCGCCACCACCACCACCACCACCACCACCCGGCTCCTTTGTTTTATTTTTGGTCAGTGTAAATCCAGTAAACATCAGAAAATGCCTGAGAGACAGAATGGAACTGAACTCTTGATATGGCTCAAATATGGAGTATTTTCCACAGGCTCATATGTTCAAACACTTGGTTTCCAACTGACAACAGGGAGCCTCACTGATGCACATAGGATACTGAGATGGGCCTGCTTCTGGCCTAGTTCTTGGTTGGTCCAGATGTGAGCAGGCTCATCCATGAACAGAGCCAAGCCAGCCACCCTGTCTTCCCTGCCTGATGCTCAGTCATGTCTCCACTGTGAGTACAACCTCTCCTCTCATGAGCTGCTTTGTCTGGTATTTTCTCACAGTAACAAGAGAAGAAACAACCACATCACTGGAACCTAGACCATCTTCCCACACTCCTCACTGGGTCTTACTTCCCACAGCAGCAATGCAAAGAATCTCCTGCCTCTAATCACCCTTTAGTCAGGTGACATAGGAGCCCCGCCACGTGGCTTAGTGGATCAAGGCCTTGTTCCAAGTCCTAAGATTATGATTCCTGGGACCCACATGGTGAGGGGGAGAATCAACTCCCACACGTTGCTCTCACCTCCATAAATGTGTGTGTACATATGCACACACACACACACACACACACACACAATTTAAAAACATTAAAGAGCTGACCAATCATCTTCCTAAAGTACAGATGTTCCATCTTAACACTCTCTAGGCTCCTTATTCCAGAAGCAAGTCTACCCTGTAACATGGGAACTGAGTTATGAGCCTCATTTCTCCAGATGTCCCCAAACTCGGGCCACACTTGTCAGCTTTCTGTCTTTGTACATGGAGTTCCTTCTGCCAGGAATGTCTTTTCTCTTACCCTGAAAATTCTCACTCATTGTATGTGACCCAGTCCCTGAGTCACTCTGCTACCGAGCCCTGCTAGGTCACGCTCTGGAAGAACAGCCTGCTTGCTCCTCTCTGCTGGCACGCACTGTTTATTCCGACAGCACAATGCCTGCTCAGAGTTATTATCTCTGCATTAGCCATTTGAGTCCACAAGCAAGGGCGGACTCTTGCTTAGGTCTCCTGGAACCTACAACTACATGCAGGATATAAGAAGAACTCAATCCTTTTGTGCTTTTAAATCAGTTAACCTATGGAATGGCTAGACAAAGTGGGAAGAATCTGACCGCGTGCCACACTGCCGTACTAAGAATGCAAATGAGCAGAATTTGTTATATCCCCATCTCTATGTCATGATCCAGTTTTATTTTAAAAGAACAAGAGAAAACACCAGAGGGCACAATTTTTAAGTACATATACATGTGCATGTGTGTGTTTGGCTGACAGGTGAATACATTACTCACTGTAGTGTGTGGGTTGGAAAGTAGTCCACATGCCATTTGTAGGTTAGTACAGTTAATTATTAGGGTCTTGCCATGGAGCCAGGCTTGATCCAACTCTCCATCCTCTTGCCTCAGCTTTCCAAGTGCTGGGTTAACAGGCACATGTACCACACCTGCCTAAAATGAAGAACTAGTTATTTACAGTCATGTTAGTCTGGCACAAAAAAAGAAAAAAAAAAAAAAAAGGAAGGAATCAACCGGAAAAAAAGGGGAAAAACCTCAAGTGAAGACGCCACCTTGTATGTTATGAAAGAAGTAAGATCTCTCTCTGGCCACAGGTCTCTCCAGCCAAGGCCTTGTTCCTGATGTAAGACAGGAAAAAAGGCCTTCCCACAAATAAATCCTTTCACTTGATTTCTTAAAAAAAAAAAAAAAACAAAAAAAACTTTGAAAATAAAAAAGTACCATGTAAGTCTCCCATGGGAGAGGTCCTGTCACAGGGCCGCTGGACACTTAGTGGGGCTCAAAATGACAAATGGGTTCTGCACTATCAGCCAGCAAACATCTGCCTGGCTCTAGCCTCAAACAGCTCTCAGTCCTTTTTTCCTAAGTAGACGAAGACACTCGAAAGGACAGGGTACTTCAGTAATCTTGATAACCTCAGTAGACTTCACAGGTGCTTTGGACTTGGGTTGAACACCAGTTTTGGCTGTTTTTCTTTTCTTTTTTCTATCCACTGATTCATGTTTAACTCCATGAGAGTATCGAGCAAGCGATAGTATGAATTCACTTTAATGGACGATATTAATTCAGCCACAGATATTTATTCAACATCTTCTACATGGCAGGGAATGGGCACTCTATGGCAGCAGAATTCAATTATTTCCACCAGAGTCTTTTTTCCCCCTAGAATAACATGCTCGAGAGACAATGCTTTATGCACAGGAGACCTTTAATAAACGTGAGCCAGATAAAACTGGAGACTAGAACGGCATACTGCAGGCAAGGAGCAAAGCTGTGCAGCCTGGAGCACTTGAGTATGCTTTGCCTGACAGGTGGTCTTTATCCACAGCCTGTATTTGTCCCCTGTGGCTAGTTCTGCAGCCATCAGAACTGACACACTCCTTCCCTGGAGGTCTCTACAGCACACCCTCAGACTCCCGGCCTGGGAAGAACACCTTCACTTGTGGGAGGGTGAGATCCAGCTCAGTGGATGCAGCACCTTGCTAGCATTCACAGTGCTCCAAGTTTGATGTCTTTTTTATTTTCCAGCTACTGAGGACTGAACCCAGAGCCCTGGGCATGGAAGGCAGGCTCCTGACGTCTGAGCCATAGCCCCAGTCCTCGGTTTGATCACTGTTCAGATTTTTTTTTCTTTTTAAACAGACCGAAGAGGGGCGTCATCAAGGAAGTGGAATCCCACTTTTTAGATTATTTACAGCAACGGGTGGATAGCGAGCGGCTCCTAAACGCAGCCCACGGACAGGGCTTTTCTGAGCCCAGCGTTCTGTGAGGGCTGAGCAGATGCCGATCTGCCCCACTCAAGGTTCAGGGGGAGCAGCCTTCGCCCCCACAAGCTGCTGGTCGTGCAGCTTTTCCGGGAGTCAGCCATGGAGGGCCCTTTTCTCTGCTGCTGCAGCTCACACCACACCGACAGGGCCAAGCAGCGTGTCAGAGGCCACCTGACTCTCAGCGGGGAGGGGTTCTCGGCTGACCTTTTTCAGAGAGCACGCTATTCTTGGAGAGTAAGAACGGCGCTGCTCGGAGCAGAGGTTAGATGTGAACGAGAGGCACAGGTCATCTGCAATGGACACAGAGGTTCCCAGCCAGAACCCTGGCTCTGACAGAAGGTCATGGTAATTCAGGGAAGAGGGGACACCTACAGGCAAAATCAGGTTTTTCTGCAACAAGTTCGTGAGTCCATGTCAATGCCTTACCAAGTGCTCAGACCTTCCTTCCTTCCTTCCTTCCTTCCTTCCTTCCTTCTTCTTTTTTTTTTTTTTCTTTTTTGGTTTTTCGAGACAGGGTTTCTCTGTGTAGCTCTGCCTGTCCTGGAACTTACTCTGTAGACCAGGCTGGCCTCGAACTCACAGAGATCCACCTGGCTCTGCCTCCTGAGTGCTGGCATTAAAAGTCTTGGCAACTGCCAGGTACACATGTAAGTTTCTTCAGGACTTGTATGGCCTGTTGTCCCCGCAGGGCTTCTCACAGGTGGGGACCTGACAGTAAAAGCGCCTGACTGGGAGAGTAGAAAACAGAACAACAGTAAGAGAGGTGGGGGGCCTCAGGAGGAGGGGGGCCTCAGGAGGAAGGACTCGTGCTAAACTGGCATGCCTCCATGTGCTAGGAGCTGGACACTTCAACCGGGCACAGGGAAACCCACGGCATCCGACTTTCCTGGGAACGAGCAACTTACCTTACTTTTCACTCTGTGGCCTGAGCTTTACAATTTTAAAATGAATGCATCTTATATTACATTAAAATGAAGACCAATTTTGACAAAATTTAGACAGGAAAAAAAAAAAAAACCCACCAATCCTGAGAGCTGGCTCCCCAGTAAAGAGCACTGGCTGCTCTTGCAGAGGACCTGGGTTTGATTCCCAGCACCCACATGGCCGCTCACAACCACCTATAACTCCAGTCTCGGGGGATCTGAGACCCTTTTCTGAACTCCATGGGCACTAGGCATGTTGTACATATACATACATGCAGGCTACACACCCATACACATTCAATAAACTAATAAAAACATCTGCAGCATGGGAAAATGAAAAATGACTTCGGAGAAGGATGGGATACAGCGCTTCAGTCAATGTGTACACTTATTCTCCACCATGGCAGAGCATATGGGAGGTGTTGGACGTACATTCCAGGGGGGGTTGATGCCTCCTCCTGCTACATCCCAGAGCTGACCATCAGCATCCTCCCCGCATCATCTCTTGAGTGCATGCAGGATCTGACTGTCCCCACCGCGGTCACTGCTAAGTTCACTGGCTACTTGAGCTGTCCCTCGAGCGCAGACGCTTCACCTCGAGCCATCCTTCCTGGACCACAGGGTATCCAGACCAATTTCTCTGGGTAGAAACCTAATAATGCCCTCCCCTGATTAAACCCTTCAATAAATCCCCCTTTTGAAAAGACAGAACCAAGGCAAATGCATATCCCCCCTTTAATCACAGGCTTAGAGCAATCTGCCGGCACGCTTTGCCGGCACGCTGTGCCCCCCCCCCCTCCCGGGCAGCTGCTGCAGCCCTGCCGGCCTCTCCACTCGGTCTCGGCCAAACAGTCCTTTGCCTGGCGACTTCTGCACTTGAGCCTTTCTCTACCTTGAACCCATTCCATCCAGGCTAAAGGTCATCCCCAAGGGCTTCCAGTGTTTATCCTGGCATGGGAGAATGGCTCCCAGGACTTTTCAGTAACGCAGAGGCCGCGCTGGGTGCCCGCAGCCTCCCTGCAGCTCCTACTCTGAGCATTCCCCGAGGCGGAGCTGTCTCACGTCTGCGTCAGCCCCCAGACAGAGCCTGGTGCGCGGCGGGTCCTCGAGCGACGCGCTGACCGACCAGCGACGCCATATTTCGTGTACCTCCGTGATTAAGTATTGATGTTTTACAGGCATTTACTATTTAACTGAGATACTTCTGTTCTGGAAAGCATCTTAGCAACTGGACAGCTTGTGGAAACGTTCTCAGCGTACACACGCTCCTCTGGCAACTCATATCACTAAAGAGTATCACAAGCTCTTCCCACAAATAAAAACCAACGCATCGTTGGAGGTTTAAATCCAGTGTAAAGGAGTGGCCAGTTGATTGTGTAGAGAACTCGAAAGTACAGATCTCTCTGTTAGCATCGTAAGCACGCATCTCCAGGCTTCTGACTCCTGACAGCTCATTCTCGTCCGAATGGGAGCATGCCATCCCACTCCAGCCCCAGAGTTGGCAAACTCTGTCCTCGGGTGTCTCTCCACCTGCCCTACTCCTCTTCAGAGCCTCTCTCAGAGCGGCTACCTCTTCCCCATCCTCTCTCTTACCTGCAGAGCCCGCTCCAACCCCAGGCCGGCTCTCAGCAATCTGCCACTAACACTGCTTATTGACGCTCAGCAGTGACTCCTATGCTGCCAAATCCAGGTGCTACTTCCTGTCACCTCCCCCAGGTCACAGAAGCCATCCCATGGGCCTGGTGATTTCCTCCCAGAAACGGGGAGCTTTTCAGACCCCCGGCTCCACTCCTTTCCCGTGGGGCCAGCTCCTGTGCTGCCCTCCCCGTGGTAAAGACGAGCTCAGTTCCTCTCTGCCAGTAAACCCCTCGGGCTGGAAGAGGGCGGTTCTGCTTGTTTTTAGCTAGGGCTGCCCTTGGTGAGCCATTTATGATTACTTCTTCGTAAGAACAATAAGCCAATTCAGTATTAGTCTCCAGGAAACCATAGCCCTATAACCTTCGTAATATAATGATTAACAAGGGATTTTCCCATCTTATGTTACAGTAACATTTTTATCCGTGGCAGCTGAGAATGGATGTTTAGCTGAGTCACTAAGTTCTGACTAAGGACATTAAGGGGAAATGCCACGTGACACCTTCACAATCCGCAGAGGACGGTGTTTCCCCCAAGCCCGCCTCTGTCCTAGTACCTGGAATGCAAACCCCTCCGTCCTCTGACAGGAGTCTGAGGCCAAGGACAACAGAGCAGTAAGACAGAAAGCTTTGGCTCCCTGACATTATGGGGTGCAATGTCAGGCTTACAGCACACCGAGCCCAGTCTCATGGGGTCTAAGGAACACATTTCCAGCTTGGTAAGCCCACGGGCGTTCTGGCTTTCCGCCACCGAGAACGGAATCCATTTCTAAGCAGTCCTGTAATCTACCCTCCATGCTCCACTGCGACAGGTGTGTCAAGATGCCTCCCAACTGTCTCAAAGCACACATGCTTTCTTCACAGACAGACAGACAGACAGACAAGGTCAAGCGGCTCCAGTGAGAGAAGAGTTACTAGCATCTACGTTTTAACTAGTGCCCGCGTCCCTGTTATCTAGCCTCTACTTTGGTTATCTTTTATTTTAAGTGCTGGAAGCTGAACGCCTGGTCTCACTATGTGGGCACCCCTGTGCTCTACCAGTGAGCTCCATCTCCAGTCCACTTTCAGTTTGTAGTGACCAGAGATGCATTCCGAGTGTGGTGAAAACCAAGTCTCCGCACTTCCGTCTTTCTACTACATCCCACGCTGCCTCATACCTCAAGCGTCCCCACCGCCTGGCACCGCCCCCGCCTGGCACCGCCCCCGCCTGGCACCGCCCCCGGCCTGGCACCGACCCCGCTTGGCACTGACCCATCCTGCCCTCTTCTCTTTTGCTTTTTTTTGAAATAGGATATCATGCTTTGCTGCCCAAGTTGGCCTCCAACTCAGTTGTAACCCAAGTCAGCCTTGAACCCACAATCTTCTCAGCTTCCAGGCCAGCAAGTGGTGGATTACAGCAAATGGTCACCGCACTCAGCTCCCTCCTTTTAATTTACTCTCTGAGGCAGGATGGGCAGTATTGGCGAAATTATTAAGGCCACTCCACGTAGTTAAAAGGAAGATTTATTTAGTGGATAACTTATAAATGAAGGGATAGGTAGGTCGCAGGGTCTGGGGAAGGTGTATTGCAGTCCAGCAGTGTTCTCTGGAGCTCTGCTCAGTCAATCTCCACCGTCTAGGGTCCAGGAACAGAGAGAGCGCTCGCCCATCTCGATCTTGGGTCTCCAGGGTCCTCCCTTGGCCCCGCCTCGTAGGCGTGACAGTTACTGAAGCCTCAATGGGGGTTGGAACTTCCAGATGAAAGCTGGAATGGTTACTCACTACATCTCCCCCTTTTTGTCTAAATAAGAAGGTTCTAACCTAATACAAGACTATATACAAAGGAATGGTTATCAAATGTTGTCCAGGAATAATGAGGGATAATGACCTAGATAAGAAAGAACTACAACCAATGCGAACAATATCAAGCAAGAAACACATACCAAAATCCAGAGAAGTATAGAGCATAGGTAAATGGCATGTTACAAAGATCATTCCATATCTTAAAGAATCTGAATCTAATACTTAATATGTTCTATCTAATATATATATATATATATATATATATATATATATATATAAAGTTGTAACTATAACTGCTAGTCTTCAATCCCATCAAAGACCCGAGAAGGAATATAATGGTACCTGAGAAATGGTAGATAGATGCAAGCAACTTTCGGGAATCTTGCAAGAGTAGACAGAGACAGCTGGCAGCCTGGACAGTCACCTAATGTTTCTCAGCATTGTTGGTGCATTCAAATTGGCTACAGGCCTAGAGTATCTGACAAACCATTTTCAGAAGCAGGAATTCTGAAAGACCATCTTACCCTGTCTTGGCAGAGTACATCGGTCACTTTCCTGTGTCCTGTTTGTCCAGAAAGGACAGCATTCATACTGTCAGCAGTCGAGGCAAGGGCAGTTCTTTGCCCAGTAGGCCATTTTGTGCCAAGAAGACAAACTTCTAAATGGAAATGTCTTAGAAGCCCAACATTCTCTCAGGATCAAATTGGTGCTGCCAGGAGCAATTGTGTCTCACGTCAACAGAATTCTAAGTTATTTAAATGCCGTATTCTTTTTTTTTTTATGCTCCTATAGTCCAACACACACCTCTAGGCAGGCTGGGGGTGGCCATTGTTTGAGTCCCAGATGAAAAGAACTCATTTTTAATTTAAAATCCTCAGATTTAAAGCCAAGAGTCACAACTGAGAAAGCAGGTCTCTCCATTTTAAAGATGGCACACCAGTCTCGGTGTGAGGATTCAGTAAGACCATGAAGACTCCTCTGCTTGGGAACCATGTTGACCTTGCACACAACACTGGCCTTCAGTTAGCTACAAGCTCATCATCCACGTCAAATTGTGAATTAGAAACATGCAGCCCTCTAAAGTTAATTACTTAATTAACTAATTCTTACTGTGTGCACGTGGATGATGTGTGTGTCAGGCCATGCATGTACCCTTGCTTGTATGTGGAGATCAGAGTACAACTGTGTAGATTCAGTGCTTTCCTCCTTTATGTGAGTTCTAGGGATCGAACTCAGTTGCCAGGCCTGAGCAGCAAGCACCTTTACCCACTGAGCTCTCCTTCCAATTTCTTATCTTCACAAGACTGTCGGGATCCTTAAGTAAATTCACACTATTCTTAGTCATTCGTTAAATCAGTTGGACTTACAGCTCTCAGAATGTTCTCTGGGATGTAGGTCTATCTTTCACATGTCCTAGTAGGCTTCATTATAATGTTGATACTAGGAACTGATGCCCGCACATTATAAACAGCCCAAAAAAGTAACTATTTACTCACATAGGGCTATTAAAGCATCAGTTCTTACATCCCTCCGTCATTCTGAACAAAATGAAAGGGCTTCCTTTTATCTTAAAGCGTCTGGAAAAATACTAACAGAGAGATATTCTGAGGAACAAACCGATAATAGAACTATCAGGAGCCCAGGACAACACCCTTCCCAGAAGCACAGGAAGTATGACTAATCTCTCAAAAAGATGAGAGTGAGAGAATGGGAGGCTAGTTCCAAACCGTGCAAAGCAAACAAACCAGCGGAGAATATCAGCCGGGAGCCAACAGGGCCCACGAAAACCACCATCACTTTCGTGTTATCATGCATGTGTGCCATTCTAGCCATCATAAATGTTATTTAACAAACAGATACTTATTGAAGATTCTTCATGTGCTCAGCACTGCCATGAAAAGAGGAAACTTTGTACAATATCTATTATTACAAAATAACATTAGTACAAATTAGAAAATAGAAAGTAAGAGGCATATTTAAAATATAGAGCAACATAAAGTATAACTGCATATGCATACTCAAGCCAAGACTGCATTGCTCAGCAATTAGCAGGGACAGAGAAGCTAGATTCTGAACGCTAATATAGTCACGTAATTTATTAATCGTCATTGTTGCCGTCACCACTGCAGTGCTGGAAATCAACCCCACGGCCTGACACTTGCAAGGTTCTACCACTGAGCCGCATCCCCACTCCCGGGTCAGGAAGGCAAAACATGCATAAGAAAGGCAAAGGATGTGTGTGTGAGAGGTGTTTGCACATATGTATGGATGAATGTGGGTGCATGTACACCACAGCACCCATCTGAAGGCCACAGACAGGGTACTTCTGGGAGTTAGTTTTTCCTTCCACTCTGAGTTCTAGGGACTGAACTTAGGTCAGTGGGCTTTTGTGGCAGGTGCTTTACCCCTGGGCCATTTCACTGGCCCATATTAGTTCAATAAGAACTATTTAAAAACAAATCAGAAGAGAAAATGGGTCTTATTCTTATGCAAACCCCCCTCCTCCCCCCACCCCTGCTGGATTTTTTGTTTTGTTTTGTTTTTCGAGACGGGGTTTCTCTCTGTGTAGCTTTGGCACCTTTCCTGGAACTCAACTCTGTAGCCCAG
This sequence comes from Peromyscus leucopus, assembly GCF_004664715.2. NCBI lineage: Eukaryota > Metazoa > Chordata > Mammalia > Rodentia > Cricetidae > Peromyscus > Peromyscus leucopus. The sequence continues at coordinate 33,235,590 of NC_051082.1, forward strand.
GCTAGCCTTGAACTCGCAGAGATCCGCCTGCCTCTGCCTCCCTGGTGCTGAGATTTAAGGCGTGGGCCACCACCGCCCGGCCCTTGCTGTATTTTCTCTTTTGTGCCTGGCATGCACATGTGGGATCCTATACTTGTGTGCAGGGGCCAGAGGTTGAAGTCAGATGTCTTCCTCTATTTCTGGCAACATCATTTTTTTTAGACTAGGTATCTTTATCACAATCAGCTCCCTACTGCCTATGATGGCTGGCCAGTGAGCTCCCAGGATCTTCCTGTCTCTGCTTCCAGTGCTGACTACAGGGTCATGTTGCCATACCCAGCCTTTATGTGAGTGCCAGGGATATGGACTCAGGTCTCCATTTTCTCCCAGCAAGCATTTCACAGTCACGAGTCTTCTCCTTAGCACTTACAGCTTTGAAAAAAATACTGTTCTTTTGTATTACATGAGTGTAGCCAGTAACACATTTGAAAACTAAGACCTAACGGCACTCAAGCTGCCTGGAGACACAGACTACCGTAAGGGGAGGGGCCAGAATTCCAAATAGTCTTAGGTCTTTTTGTTTACCTTTGAGACAGGGTCTCTACATGGCCCTGCCTGGCCTGGAACTTGCTATGTAGACCAGGCTGGCTGTGAACTCCCAGAGAGCCACCTGCCTCAGCTTTCTGAGTGTTGGTACTAGAGGTAAGTGTCACCAAGCCAGGGCTGTATTTTGGGATCCCAAGTTTGTCCCATTTCTATTATATTTAGAGTCAAGCAGATGGAGTCAAGTCCTTAAAGGTGGCAAGAAGAATACTGCTTCAAACTCTGACATATGTCAACCTAAATCTTCACATAGACCGATAATGAGAGTGCAAGCCTGGGCACCTGACCCAGACAGTGGGACTGGACAGGGCCGTCACGAACCAGCGCTTACATGAACTAACGCCCGATATCCAAATCTCTAAGAACAAGGTGGTTTTAAACAGGTAAGAAAGGAGAGAAAGGCATGGTGGGCATAGAGAGGTGACAGGATGGGAGGCTCTAAGACAACAGATACTCCGCAGACTCTCGAGGACGATGAACAGACTCCGGGTCTACGCACTGCTCGTCACGTCTGGCTTCTGAAGACTTGCAGTGTGGCTAGTACAACTAAGGGATCAATGTCAAAGTACCTCGAGGCGTAGAGGTAGCTCAGGGTGGAGACGGCACTCTGCATGCATGAAGCGCTGAGTTCAGTCACCAGCACTGAACAGAAACAGGGCCTTTCTGGGGAGGCCACGCTGGCCTAGAGCTCATGATCCTGCTGCCTCAGCCTTCCGAGTGCTGGGATTACAGGTGTGCACTGCCAGGACCGAGAAAGAGCGGATGTCAGTGAATTTAGTCAAACGCAGTTTTATTTTTTGACTGCAACTTCTAATTTTTTATTATATTTTATTTATGTATATATGTGTACACGCAGTGCATGTAGAGGTCGGAGAAGAACTTTTGGAAACTAGTTCTCTTCTCTACCCTGAGAGTCCCAGGGATTGAACTCAGGACATTAGGTTTGGTAGTGAATACCTTTACCTGCTGAACCATCTCACTGGGTTAAATTTAAACAAAGTTAGCCCGGTGGCAGTGGCACACACCTTTAATCCCAGCACTCGGGAGGCAGAGGCAGGTGGATCTCTGTGAGTTCGAGGCCAGCCTGGTCTATAGAGTGAGTTCCAGGAAAGCCAGGGTTACACAGGGAAACCCTGTCTTGAAAAGAAAGAAAGAAAAACAGACAAAAAAAATTTAAACAAAGTTAAATAAATGGGAAGAAGTAAAGTATAAGCAATTCAGGACTGGGGGCTGAAGTTCAGACTGCTATGGATAGGGTGTCTGTGTTCCCCCAAGTTCCCATGTGGAACCCTCATCAGAGGCCAGAGGGAACTGAGCTGTCCTTCTCCAACAGGGTTGGCAGCTTCTGAAGCAGAGTGAGCCCTCAGCAGGCACCCATCTGCTGCTGTTTGGATGCCCCCATCTCCCAGACTGAGCGATAAGTTTTCGTTGTTCCCCAGATAGTCAGTGTTTTGTTATAGCAGCTTAAATGAACTAGCACGAAAGTGAAGCTAGACAACAGGCTGGACAGGAAGCAGGGTCTTTTTTTTTATTTTATTTTATGTGCATTGGTGTTTTGCCTATATGTATGTCTGTGAATGTACCAGATCCCCTGGAACTGGAGTTACAAACAGTTATGAGCTGCCATGTGGGTGCTGGGAATTGAACCCCGGTCCTCTGGAAGAGCAGCCAGTGCTCTTAACTGCTTAGCCATCTCTCCAGCCCTTAACCAGGTATTTTAATAGAGGGTAAACTGTCAAAATTAGTTTGAGTGTTCTATCACAGGATTATTTTTATTAAAATACATATATTCTTTTTCCCTTTTCTTTTTCAAGACAGGGTTTCTCCGTGTAGCCCTGACTGTCCTGGAATTCACTCTGTCAACCAGGGTAGCCTAAAACTCACAGAGATCTGCCTGCCTCTGCCTTCCTGGGATTAACGGTGAGCACCATCACCCAGCTAAAATACATACATACATACATATATACTTTATACATTTTTTTTAAAGAAATAGTAGGTCTTTACTAACAGAAAAAATATTTATATCTAATGACTTAACAAAACAGACATTTCCTATCTCTGAATAAATTTATGGTTCTTTTTAAATTTCTTTCAGGTACCTTGGTGCCTTTTAAAATCATATTTCTGAAAACATAAACCCACAGCTTCATAAGAACCTACCTAGCATGTATAAAGCTCTGGGATAAATTTATAACACTGTTTAAAAAAAAAAATCAAAGCTGGCTTGGTCGTATGCTGTATTTAAATTTAGTTACTGTATTAAAAGAATAGCGCACACCTTTAACCCCAACACTTAGCAGGCAGAGGCAGGTGGATCTCCACAAGTTTGAGGCCAGCCTGGTCCACATAGCGAGTTCCAGGCTAGGTGGGGCTACATAGTGAGATCCTATGAAAAAAATATATATAACATAAGATTTAAACAGGTAACTATTACATTTTCTTTATTCTTATGTTGAGAATGCCAGGAACTTATCAACCTTTCTAGGCAATACAACTTAATTTGAAGAATAACTCAATAGTACAACCATACTCATTTAGCGACACTATGTTTATAAAAACATAGTTTTCAGTGGTATTCTTCCAGCATATTATGAGTATCTTAACTGCAGGCTTATGTTTTAGTATTTTCAGTAGCCAGTGACATTTCCCAATGAGAACCAGACTCATGAAGGAACTGAGGACGCCTTAGTCCTTGGATGAAACGAACTCCGGAAGATCCTGCCACATGGAAGAGTCTAGAATAAAGCCTGTGTCACCACAGCACGAGAAGTTGCCAGATGGCTGGAGAGCCAGCTCAGAGCTTAACAGCTCTGGCTGCCCTTGCAGAGGACCCGGATTTAGTTCCCAGCATCCACATGGTGGCTTAGAACCACCTGTAACTCAGTTCTAGGAGATCCGACCCTCTCTTTTGGCTCTGTGGGTACAGGCTTGTGCATATTGTACACATGCATATGTGCAGGCAAAACTCATTCACGTAAAATAAACAATCTTCCAATTCAGCTTCTTTCTATTTATTTATTTATTTTGGTTTTTTTGAGACGGGGTTTCCTTGTGTAGTTTTGGTGCCTGTCCTGGATCTCACTCTGTAGACCAGGCTGGCCTTGAACTCATAGAGATCCACCTGCCTCTGCCTTCCAAGTGCTGGGATTAAAGGTGTGCACCACTGCTGCCTGGTTGAGCTTCTTTTTAAAAGGTTGCCTAGTACTCAGACTTAATTTTCTCCTAGAGCAGAGAGACGGCTCAGTGTCTGCAGCCACGCCTGACAACTTGAGTTTGGTGGAAGGAGAGAATCAATTTCTGCAAGCTGTCCTCTGACCTCCTCCACACATGCACACAACAAAATAAATAAAAACGCAATTTAAAACTGTTTCCTATTTTAAAACAATATTAACACATTAATCCGTGGCCCTGCTGGGAAGGATGAAGAATCAAGAGACAAACTCAAATTCAGTGTTGCCATTTTTCTTTAAAAAGTGAATCCCTGAGCAGATCATATAGTATAAAACAACCGCAAAAACTCAAAAATTGAAGAACTATAAGAAATCTGTCTATCACACCCTCTCTGAGAAGGACTGCCATACTACAAAGCACTCAGTGTGGTTTAGTCCTTTTTAATGCACCAGAACAGGCAAAGTGCCAAGTCCACCTTTTCTTACAGATGGATGTTCCTCTTATAGCAACCACAGGGACAGCCTTCTTTGGCTGGCAAGGCATTTAGGGCATTTCCTCAACAGCACAGCTGCAGACCATCCCCAGTGGAAGCTCCTGTTCTCTGTGGCATGTCAGCCACTCTGTCATTTGACGCATACTGTGGAAGACAGTCTCTTATATCATCCTCTGTATTCCCAGTGCCCACCCCAGTGTCTGGCAGATAACAAGAACTTAATAATGTTTGTTGAATACGGTCAGCAAAAGTTGGAAGGAAACCTACTGTTTTCTCAGGAAGGTATCAATGGCTTCCTGGGAAGCAGAATTCACAATGAAGCTAAATAAAACCATGTAAGGTCACCTAAATGCCAAGAATTTTCTTGATTTTTTTTTTAAATCCAGGTGCTGAATCAAACATCTATAACAGTCAGAAAGACTGAAAATCACTGCATTCCAAATATTTTCTTGGAAGTTGATCTATAGCACATTTTTATTTCCCATTTCAACTTGTACTAATTCTTTTAACTTTGTGTTACCTGAATTTCATTTAAATTGTTCTTTTGGATAGCATACTTTTTCACATTTTTAGATCATTTAGAAGAATTTTTTAGACTATACAATTCTAATCTAATCCAAGGGAACAAATCCAGGTTCTACTTAAAAGGGGTGGGGAGAAGTATGTCCTTGTTCTTCTAAAAAAGAGTAACACCACGGGAGACATAGAGAGGCCCTGGACATAGAGTAGAGAAGCATAGGTAAGTGACCCCAAGCAGGAGCCTGTGCTGAAGGCAGAGGGCACAAAGATCACTCTTGGATTTCCTGGCAAAGCTGGGTAACCACCAGTAAAGGTTTAGTGTTACACACTGACGTTTTCAAGCATAACACATCCGAGTATTTGGGGATATGAGGGTGTAATATATTGGAATTATGCTCAAATGACTTGGAGGAAGTCTTACCGATGAACATGTGTTGCAGGTACATATGCATGCACTAGAGGAGCAAGCAAGTGGCATGTGTCCTCACAAGCCTAAGTCATGAGGCAACCAGCACCAACTCTGAATGACAGGTCAATTAGGGAGCAGGGTACAGGGATTCTTGGAGGTTTTTTTTTTTTCAAACTTGAAAGTCTGAATATTATTCAAGCAAAACACAAAAATAAGCAAGTAAACATTGTTCAGTTTTTCTTGGTTCTACTTTACATCTCTGTTAAGACTCATATAAATTTTGTTTCACTTACATACTTAATATACTTAAATACTAAGAGTTATTTTACATGGAACTGGTTCCTCTGTAGATAGGGTCACAGGACTGAAGCTGTTCTCTGGCCTCTACATGCATGCACAGCCATACACACACCTAAACAGACTTAGGCTAGAGGAGTTACAGGAAGTCTTTTTAGAGATGCATCCCTAGTTCTTTAAAAACACAAAAACCATTTGTTGCCCAGGGGACACATGAACACAGGCCCCCTCCACATCGGATTCAGAAAGTTTGCTTGAGGCTAACTAGCCCTTGGGCTCTTTTCTCAGCGTCCCAATCCAAGGAACTAACCTAAGCATGCTCCTAAAGGCCAGTCGTTAGCACCGAATAGTCTCTAAGTTAGAAGCTTCCCAGTTTTCCTTTAGACTCTCCATCGAGAGGCGTGTCTATGCAAATGACTCTCAGGAGCCCTTGCATCCCAAGCTGCTCCTAGACCTACTCTTCAGACGCTTCTTTCACATCTCACATGGTGATTGGCATCTAGGGATTTAAATCATCTACCAGGCACTGCTGCTCTAAATGGCAGGGTTAGTATACAGAAGGGCCATGGCCAGAGACAGAAAGTTCTTGGGCAAGGCTGCAAGCCTAAGGGGCCTGCTTCGTATCACTTAGTGAGGTTTAAATGAGTCAATCCATCATCACCGCAGTGCAGCAGAGGACAACAGGACTGGTGTGTCTCAGACAAGGTCCTGAGAGGCCTGGTAGCTTATACCTTTGCCTTCCTGCTGCCACGTCTCAAACCCTGGAGGGGCTGCCAATCTGGCCCAGAGGTAGAATGTTTGCCTGGTGCATGAGGTCTTAGGTTCAATTCCAAGCACCACAAACATTACAGAAAACAAAACCCCGCCCAACCCAGGAGAGCATGAGTAAAGAGAATTCAGGGGTGGGGGTGGGGGTGGGGTAGGCAGTGAGGAGGAGCCTGCTGACACCCCTCCACACAACCTTAGACATGTCACTCTCTCCAGAGTGACATGAGTGACAGAGAGCTGACTGAGACAGGCCATGGTGAGAGCAAGTTGCCAGTCTCCCACAGAGCTGTGACAAAGCATGTTTTAGCCACAGAATTTTGGGGTGGTTTGTTGCACCACGGATGGCTACTGCAGTTAGCTAAAAGCCCCTTCACTCACAACCCCAAATTAAGAGCAAAGAATGAGGGAAGAAAACACTTCCTAATCCTAAAGTTTTTCTCCAAGGACCTCCAATTGTGAAAACTAAATTTTTACAGCATAAACCCTAAAATAGCCATAGGACAGAGCTGAGTAGCCATGGCCAGCAAGCAGCTTCATTTGTCTGGTATAATCAACAACCTAATGATCCCCAAGGAGGAACTGTACCAGCTTAAAACAGAGACTAGCATAATGGAGTCCTAAAGGACAGGTGGCTAGCTGGGCAGCGGCGGCGCACGCCTTTGATCCCAGCACTGGGAAGGCAGAGCCAGGCGGATCCCTGTGAGTTCGAGGCCAGCCTGGGCTACAAAGCGAGCTCCAGGACAGGCACCAAAACCACACAGAGAAACCCTGCCTCGAAAAACGAACAAACAAACAAACAAAAGTACAGGTGACCAAATGGCCTCATATCACGTGCTTTCTCTCAGTCTTTAAAATTGATTTTTCTTTTTGGTGTATGAGTATGTTGCCCACATGTATGTACATGTGTGCCTGGTGCCCATGGAGGTGAGAAAAGGGTGTCAGGGCCTCTGGAACTGGGGTTATATGTGGTGTGGGCCCCCATGTGGGTACTGGGAAGTGAAGCCAGACTATCTGCAAGAGCAAGCAGCGATCCCAACTGCTGAGCCGCCTCCCCAGTCCCCGTGTGACTTCCGAGAGAAACACACCAGCAGGCCCCCATCCTAAGTCTTCCGTCCGTCCGTCTCTCTCGCCCCTGCTTAGCTTCCCTTCAGTTCCGACACGCAGCGTGTTCTCTCGTTTCTCTTCTTGAGTGGATCTTCTCCAATCTGTATCTGCTGTCCATATGCCTGTCCTCGCACAGCACCCTGACGGGAGACCTTCCTCGGAGGACCCTCCGGGCAGTTCCACAGCAAGTCTACCGTTTTGCTTTTCTCTGCCGGCTGGCTCTCTTCTGTTAGACTATCAGACTAATTACGTCCAGGCATCCTTTCTCTGGGAGATTCCTACGGATAAGCCTTTCATGATATTCTCAAACTGGGTTAGGAATCTGCTGTGGGCTGGTTGGTATGTCAAATTACTCTGATTGGTCAATAAATAAAATACTGATTGGCCAGTGGCTAGGCAGGAAGTGTAGGCGGGACTAACAGAGAGGAGAAATAAAAGAACAGGAAAGCAGAAGGAGTCACTGCCAGCCGCCGCCATGACAAGCAGCATGTGAAGATGCTGGTAAGCCACGAGCCACGTGGCAAGGTATTCATTTATAGAAAAGGATTAATTTAAGCTATAAGAACAGTTAGCAAGAAGCCTGCCACGGCCATACAGTTTGTAAGCAATGTAAGTCTCTGTTTACTTGGTTGGGTCTGAGCGGCTGTGGGACTGGCGGGTGACAAAGATTTGTCCTGACTGTGGGCCAGGCAGGAAAACTCGAGCTACAGGAACCACTGTAAGTCACTTAGAAACTACATGTATTACCACAACTATACTTCTCACCTTAACATTCAGTAAAACTGTTCAACATGAGAAGTGGGGAGGTGATACAGGGAGAAAAATAAAGCTGGCTGGGCAGTGTCCACCTGTTCATCTGTCCGGTATAGTCAACAATTTAATCCCTAAGGAAGGGATTATTAAAAAAGACTGCTCTCCACCTGTGTGGGCCGGGCAGGTGTCTCCATGACGGGTAAGGTGACCTGCTGACGTCCCACGCAACCCAAGTCAGAAGCTCATTTTTTAGTAAAAGGGGGACCTGTAGGGCCCTGGCCCCCGTTTTGGGTAACTGTTGCCTTGCTTGCTGACCTTGACCTTGATATCCTCCCTATGCTAATTCCCTGCCGGGTTCCACCCTCCTGAATGCTTAAGGGAAGTCCCTTGTCTGTGTATCCTGCATAATGGGCGTTAACAGCTTAGATGCAAGATTGTAAAACATTGGTAGCGAACTTCTGCCCTCCAGGGATCTCCCATTGTGCTGTAAGCCTGTATTTAAGACCTCCTCCCTCCTTCAATAAATGGCATTTGGCATATATATATAAAAGACTGCTCTCCAATTGTGTGCGACTCTGTGTGTGTGTGTTGTGTATTGGAGAGGAAAGCATTTGTAGGCAGTATAGATCCTAATGAGCTGGTAAGTCACAGGAATGTTCTAGACCTGCTTGGCTTTGTATGACACACCCATTGATGGTCTAATAATGACTGAAAGGCAAAGAGAGTACCATGAAGGACATGAAGGGGGCACTATATATAACTCAGTGGTCTGCAACGGGGGGCATTTTGCCTTCAAGAACATGTCGGTAGTGTTGTAACTGTAGAGGCGAGCTGCCCCTTGCACCTAGTGGGTGGAGGCAAAGGACGATACTCAGCATACTACCTTGCACTACACAGGATGGTCCTGCCCACATTACTGGCCCCAATGTCAACAGAGCTGAAGCTGAAAAACTGCTCTAATCTGTGATGGGATGTAGGTGGGATTGACAGTGGTGGGCTGGAGGACATGGCCAATAGCTCAGAGGAGGAGCTTGCCTAGCAGAACAAGGCCCTGGGTTCAAGCTTCAGCAAAGGAAGAGGACGAGGAGGGGGCAGTGGTGGCAGTGCACGTTTGCTGAGGAGATGTCACTTGAGCAACAAGGAGACAGGAGTCAAAGTTGACGCGAGGTTTTTCACTCGAGCAATTAGAAGAATGAAGTCCATCATACTGGAGAGGGCGGAGCACTGGGCAGGGAGCAGCTGCTCTGCCTGTGGGACGGGGGCTCACAGGACTGGCAGTGTTTCAGACACATTCCTTTTGAAATGCCAACTTAACATTAAGTGAGACTGTCAGGAAGGCAGATAGACAAGGGAGTCCAAAGACTATAGCGGAGACATGAACTTGAGTCTTAGCATCTATATATTTTTAAACTTTTTATTACTGTTTTGCTTTTCTAGACAGGGTTTCTGTGTAGCTCTGGCTGTCCTGGAACTCATTCTGTAGTTCAGGCTGGCCTCGAACTCACAGATCCAGCGGCTTCTGCCTCCCGAGTGCTGGGACTAAAGGCATGTGCCACCCTGCCCACATCAAATATATATTGAAAGCTTTAGGATAAGCTAAGACTCTTCATGGAAGCTCAGCATCCACCTCAGCCCTGAGGCATGCCAGTGTTTAAGGTGGAGGACCAGCCACAGAAAGTAGGAAAGGGAGAACACAGGAGTGTCAATCACGCTAAGGCTGCTCAGAGTCCAAGGAAATGAGGACTGGGAAGCCACCACCAGACCTAGCAACAGGGAGGCCAAAGCTGATGTGGAAACGGCTGTCCTGCAAGAAGGCAGGGCTAAGAGCCTGACTGATGGATCCAAAACGTACCCCAGAAGGGAAAGTGACCCTGGCAATGGCGTAGTATTGTGAGGCCTTTTCATACTTACAAAGACACAAAACAAGCTTGTTTTCTGTCTCCCAAATTTTTAATGTATCCAACCATACAGAAAAGCTGAAAGGGCAGCATGACTACCCTTACCTAAGCCCAGTGTTTAACGGTCATGTCCTATTTGCTGTACCTGTGTGTTCTTAGGTACCTACTACTGAAGGTAACTTTCCCTAGCAGCACACTTTGGACGTCCTAAATCTAGTCCACTGTTACATCACCACCACTAGCACATCTGTGGAAATGAAAGGGTATCCTGTTGTATTCTGCCATGGGAATTCTTCAGTTTTCCTATGTGTTCTGCAAGGCTGTAATCAGTTCTCAGTGTGTTTGTCTGCTGTGTTTCTTTGGTCTCTTTCTTACAGATGGAATCTGACCAATTCTGTTACACAATTGAACTTATTCTACTCTGGACGAGACTTTTTGAAAGCAGTGAATAGATTTACTGCTTTTGGCACGATATCCCCACAACCCCTTTTGGTTTTTCAAGACACGGTTTCTCTGTGTAGTCCTGACTGTCTTAGATCTTGTTCTGTAATCCAGGCTGGACTTGAACTCACAGAGATCTGTAGCTAGAGTTTTCCTGCCTTGCCCACAGTCAGGACAAATCTTTGTCACCCGCCAGTCCCACAGCCACTCAGTCCAACCAAGTAAACACAGAGACTTATATTGGTTACAAACTGTATGGCTGTGGCAGGCTTCTTGCTAACTGTTCTCATAGCTTAAATTAATCCATTTTCATAAATCTATACCTTGCCACGTGGCTCATGGCTTACCGGCATCTTCACATGCTCCTTGTCCTGGTGGCAGCTGGTAGTGACTCTCTCCACCTTCCTGTTCTCTCAATTCTCCTCTCTGTTAGTCCCGCCTATACTTCCTGCCTGGCCAGTGGCCAATCAGTGTTTTATTTATTGACCAATCAGAGCAATTTGACATACAGACCATCCCACAGCAGAGATCTGCCTGCTGATTAAATCTCAGCTGATTAAAGCCATGAGCCACCACCACCCAGCTATTGGCACAATATTCTAAAGTTATAATTTCCCAAGTTTTCTGTATCAATTCACCCTTTTGTTTTCAGAAAAACCTTAACTTACTCTGTTTTCTTTTTAAATTGTGTCTGGTGCCGGCCTTTAATCCCAGCACTCGGGAGGCAGAGCCAAGCAGATCTCTGTGAGTTTGAGGCCAGCCTGGTCTACAGAGCAAGATCCAGGACAGGCACCAAAACAACACAGAGAAAAACCAAAACAAAACAAAAATTGTTTTTGGTTTTTTAAATACAACCACTATCTAGTAGCTCAGAAGACTACAGTGAGAAAATCCTAGAGCTTACATGCTCTGTATTCACAAAATATGTGCTAGTACCTCTACTTACTATAAGAGCTCAGAAGAGATGTCATCATAAAGCCAATCAGCAGGAAACCAAGCATCATGTTATCGATTAATCACAACAAATCCATACTTAGAAAGTAAAATGAATTTCCCAAAATTTCTTTCCTGATTAGCAAACTAGTCCCTCCTGATACTTGAGGGTGAATGCTGCTGTCAGAACCGTCTACGTGCCTGGAAATTACCATACCCACGTGGGCTGAGTCTGTGCTGCCACGTTCTGTACACGCCACTGTGCCGTGAGCAGACTGTTCAGATACAAACACCCACTACACAAAGTATCTGAGTTTCTATTCTGGCTCACTCGCAGTCCTGTCCTTCAGGCCAAGCCTTGGTCTAGTGATCCTCCACCTCAGTCTGCAGAGTGCTGGGAGGACAGGCTGGCATTCAGCCTCTGAGAGAAATTAAAAATACCAGCAGGATCAGCAGTGCTTATGGTCACAAGAACATTATGCTACTGTCAGTTGCTCTTAGGCTACAGAAATGGAGGACAAATCAATGTTTCAAGTTTTCTCTCACATTCTAATCACTTTTTTCTTTGCCTTATTACAAAACTTAAAATTACTTAGTGTGCTATATGGAAGCAAGTTATATTCCTATCTATTTTATATCACTCACTTGGATTTCTTTAGTGGTCTGGTGTTTGCGTTTTAATCAAACCACTGGCCCTTAGAGAGATTGCTTCCAATTCCAATTCTAACGACAATTTGAATAATGTAAAGGACCTCCATCAGCCAGCTACATTTATCCACTTCATTCTGATCACTACTGAAAAACAAAACAAAATAAACCAGAACACAGGACTCAAACTTTATAAGGAACCTCTTAGGGAGACCAGAATTATTAATTTGTACTAAAATAAATATTGTAGTTCTCCTCACCTTATAATAAGCCTGCCTATAGATCACCTGAATTTCCACACTTGTCTGGAGACCATGCAAACTGAGTAGACCTTGCTTGTGTGTGTGCTACAGATTTGGGCACAGAGCTAGACAGGAAGGGGATCTCCTGCGGACACCAACTGTCAACTTCTCAGCTAGACTGCTACATGTAATATACACAAAATGCAATCATTTCAGGAAACTGCCATTAATACTTTAATAACCTTATAATGAGTAGTAAGCAGTACTGAATTACTTGCTCTGTCAAGTACAAAATATGCAATATAATTGTGGCTAGCAGCCCACAATGAATCCTGCCTCCTGGTAGTCATCCCTTTTAGAGGTCCTCCCACACTCTAGCAGGGGAGGGTGGCAGTCTACAGAATACAGCAGGGAATGATGTGCCACTTGTGAAGCGAGGTGACAAGAGGCTGTGGCTCTGCCTGTTTCTAAGATCTTTTGCTCTTTAGAGAATCAAGGTGCCATGTTGAGAGGACACAAGAGTAGCCTTCTGATGTCTAGGCCCACAGAAGACTGAACCAGAACCATCCAGCTAAACCACTTCCAGATGCCCAACCATCAGAAACTAGGTCAATTAATCCATGTCTTTGTTTTAGGCCAATTGGGAGTAATTTGCTATGTGGCATAGGATAATATTGTAATGTGCTTCACTTAACCCAAGTTGTAAAACTTAAAAAAATAGGTTAACTTTTATTTTATGGGTATGGGTGTTTTGTCTGCATGTACATCTGTGCATCGTATGCATGCAGTGCCTGCAGAGGCCTAGAAAGGGGCGTCGGATCCCTTGGGACTGGAGTTACAGATGGTTGTGAGCAGCCATGAGGGTGCTGGGAACTGAACCCAGGTCCTCTGCAAGATGGGCCACTGCCCTTAACTACAGAGCCATTTCTCCAGCCCCAACTTTCTAACTCTTAATGTAGATATTTTAAAAATCCTAACATCCTGCTGTAATGCCTTAAAGAAACAAACCAAAACCTTTACCAGGAACAGTGAGGAGGGAGGAATGACTGCCCATGCTGTATAGTACAGGATCACTATGACTGACCACAGATGAGTATCCCAACAGCTGGCAGAAAGGATGCTCAGAGACATGTGGGAGGTAATGTCAAGACTTGCCTTAGTCCGACCTCCGTGTGCGTTAGAATGGGACACTGTACTGTGTAGATAAAGCTGTGGAGGGCAGGAAGAGCCCTCACCCTGCACATGTTAACATTCATGCTGGCCTGAACGTCTGACTCCTTCCCAGGGCAGAAGGGTGAACTAGATGACAGCAAGTTTGGGAGAGGAATTCCAACTGAGCTCTTCACTGTTTCTCCTGGATCTGGAAGACTGAGGGCGTCATTTGCTGAGGGCTGCTCCCTGGCACGCTGTAAATGTAGGGGATAAGGCACGTTCCTGGAGCCCTCTGGAGAATGACTGAACTCTGCTGTTTCTGAAGTGTGGAGCCAATCAAGTCACTGCTGCTGCAAACCTCAGCAAGTTTCCAAACAACTTTTTTTCCGTGTGTGTGTGTGTGTGTGTGTGTGTGTGTGTGTGTGTGTATGTACTTACGTTTCAGACTTCATCTTATTTAACACAATTGGACCCAAATGTATGCAGAGGAAGAAAAAAGGAAAGTAGTCTCACCAGCCCCACGGAATTTACAGTATCTCCAAACTTAAAACACCTGAAGGGCTACACAATGAGACACAACGAACTGTAAGAACACACGTTTATTAACAGATAGGTGGGAAACCATGGCCATTAGCAAGCACTACATAATGTGAGGAGGAAAAAATACAGATGCTCAGTCCCCATCCAAACTGTGAGGTCAGGAGAGGACCATGCAGTTAGTTTTCACAAGTCCCCAAATCCACAGCTGACCCAGTTATCTGAGGACCCATTCACTGGGAAGTGCATCCGCATGGGCAGGAGACTGAGCAGACCTAGCAGAGGACAGCTCAATGACGGAACTAGAGTAACCCTTAAGGGCCTGTAGGCTGTGGAGGCCAGAGACTGCCATGTGCCCTGAGGGCTTACTAACTGCCGGACGCTATTTGACATATTACCTTATTTAAGATCATTTTATTTCTTATAATAGGAAACTCAGAGATGTGAAATAACTTTCCTGAGGTCACAAAACTAGTTAAATGACAGAACTGGGACTAGCAGAGATTTTCATTTTCTAGATGAAATTGAGCCTTGGAGAAGTTAAATATTTGGTCTGGAGTAAGTGGCCAGGAGAAATGAGGGTTGTGAATCTGTAGCCTATTCATCCCTGGCCCCCTCTTATTCTAAGAGTGGGGAGGTCTACAGTGCTTAGGAAAACAGAGGAAGTACTGCACAGGTAAGGAAACTGGAGTGTACCACTGAAAAGCAGGCCGGGTTCTTTTTTTTTTTCCCCTGAGACAGGGTTTTCCTGTGTAGTCCTAGAACTCACAGAGATCCACCTGCTTCTGCCTCCTGAGTCCTGGGATTAAAGGTGTTTAACCACCACTGCTCAGCCAGCAGGCCAGATTTAAAACTTGAGATTATTATTTGTTTTGCCACCTTTCCGCCACCAGAGTCCAGATTTTGACTTGTGATACAGTTCAGAGAGCCACACAGTAAAGATTACCAATGACTTAAAATTACTTTCTAAAAAATAAAGACAATTTCTTCCATTCCAGTTGTTTTAATTCATTTATTAAACAATTACTAGCCCCCAAATTACAGTAAGTTAGAATCCAGCAATAAAGCTTAACCATGATTTTACTACTTGCTGCCTATTACCAACCCAGTCAAAACAGTAAGTTTTAATTGTATTCATTTACTTTTACTTATTATTATTATTATTTGGTGATTTCCCATTTTAAACTTCTAGGCTAAACCAAATGACGGTGTGAACTCTTGGAAAGTAAGACTACCTACTTCTAAGCAGCCCTAAATTCAGTCCAGCACTTCTGATTGATAAATTCATCTTGAAGTGACAACTATGTCCCAATTAGGAAAGAGTTTCTCTCTCTGAGTTTAATTGTTTTTAATGTGGAGCACTCTTGATTGCTAATCAGCATGCTGCGTGATTACTTTGAATAAGTACTTGTAGAATGCTGTTTTCTCCCTGGAGTGTGCACACCTCATTTCTGAACCCCAGGCTGGTCTGGTCTAGGAAGAGCAGAGGCATCTCTCCACACTGAGCCTTCTCCGTCCTTCTGCAATGGGAGCGGTATGCTCAGTTCAGCTCTGGAGGGGAACAGTAGGCTGAACAAAAAGCCCGGATTGGAAATTAGAAGGTGCAGGCTTTAGTCTCGGGTCTGAGAGTCTAATGCACAAACTTAGGTGAACTGTTTCCTTCTCCTGGGTTTAGTTTTCTGTCATAAAGAAGGGGTGGTTCAACAGCTAAGAGCCTGGACTGCTCTGGCAGAGGACAACAGTTCAGTTTCCAGTACCCAGGAGGTGGCTTACAACCTCCTGTAACTCCAGCTCCCAAGAATCCAAACCGTTCAAATCCTCAGGCATATGCACTCAGGCCCCCCCCCCCCCCGCCCTCCTCCACCACACACATAATTAAAAAAATAGTAAGCGTAACTCTTTAAAAGTGGCAATACGAAGAAGCAAAGCTGTTAAAGAAAAATGAAGTTTAAATAGCATTTGATGAGCATGAGTTTGAAAGCTGGGCTGCCCATGCCTCACTGCCAATACTGCTGTGCTGCATGGCTGTAGCGTGTAAAGACATGTAACTCAGGTCATCAGGATTAGTGGCAAGGGCCTTCCCTCACTGAGCTATCTTGCTGGCTCTACTCAATACTGCCCACTTCATGAGATTGAAGATAGCTCTCTACTTCTTGACTGCACACCCAATGTGACCTGTGACTCCAGGTCCTGCTGCAGCAACTTCCCCATTAGGCGTATGAACTTTAAACTGTGAGCCAAAATAAACCCTTTCTTCCTTGAGTTGCTACTATCAGGGTATTCTATTACAGCAACAAGAAAGGCAACTGAAACAGGATCTGAAGGAAACCCAAATATCCCCAAACGGAAGAGGACGGACAATAGAAAACTACCTCTAAGGCAAACGACCGTATATATGCGGCAAACGGGCATATCATGCAACACTTCCGTTAAAGCGGGGAGGCAAACTCATTCTGACATCACTTACTTGCTTATATACGCATCTGCCCCTCAGCTTTTACTGACCCTGGGCAGGGAGCTGGGTGACAGATGGATGCAGCATCAAGACTTTCATTGTGTGAGGTCCGAGCTATGTACTACTCAATTTAAACAGTAAACTTGGACCAGCAAGACAGCAGTGTGAGATGGATGACGTCCTTAGTGGAAAACATTTTATTTTATTTTTGAGACAGAGTTTCTCTGTGTAGTTTTGGTGCCTGTCCTGGAACTTGCTCTGTAGACCAGGCTGGCCTTGACCTCACAGAGATCGCTTGCCTCTGCCTCCCGAGTGCTGGGATTAAAGGCGTGTGCCAACACCACTTGGCTCAAATTATTGTTTTAAACAAATATCTTGCTCAAGAAGAGTTGTCAAATATAAATACAACTCATAATTCTTTAAATCTAAGAGCTGGAAATTTAAAAAAGTTACAATGGGTCCTGGTAGTACAGGAGGACTATCTCAGCTACTCAGAAGACTGAGGCATGAGTACCACAAGTTCAAAGTCTGCCTGAGGCTGGGGATTTAGCTCAGTGGTAGAGAGCTTGCCTACCAAGCACAAGGTCCTGGGTTCGATCCTCAGCTCAAAAAAAGGGAAAAAAAAGTCTGCCTGAACTACAGAGTTCAAGGCTAACTAGAGCAACTTTGTGAAACTGTGTCTCAAAAAAAAAAAAAGAGTGAGTAGTAAGTAGTAGTTGTTGCAGTCACCTAGGAGTATAGCTAGGTGGTAAAGTACTTGCCCAGCACCATTGTGAGGCCCTGGGTTCACTTCCCAGAACTAGTAAAACATCACATGCCAGTGGCCAAGAGCAGCACACAGCAATCAAACCTAATGTTGTAATTAATGTAATATAACACGTAGGACAAAACCTACACATTTCACCGGGCGGTGGTGTCACACGCCTTTAATCCCAGCACTCGGGAGGCAGAGGCAGGCGGATCTCTGTGAGTTCGAGGCCAGCCTGGGCTACAGAGTAAGTTCCAGAACAGGCACCAAAACTACACGGAGAAACCCTGTCTCGAAAAACAAAACAAAACAAACAAAAAAAGGCCTACACATTTCATGGGTTTGCAACTTTTTTTTTTAAACTACCAAAGAACTTTTTGTTTTCCCAGCTTTTTGAAAACAAGATTTAGAAAAGGGATTGCAGACTGTATCATTGGGCGCTACTAGAAAGTTCCGTTGCCCAAGAACATGCTGGAGCGTGTCACAAGTGCACAAGCGGAGGACAGAGGTCAATGCTAGGTATCTTCCTTTCTCTCTGCCTCATTTTGTGAGACAGGGTCTCTGACTGACTGGGGCTCACAGATTCAGCTAGCTGAATAGCCAGTGAGGCTCTGGGATCCAGGAGGCTGCCCCTTCCCAGCATGGGCTAACAGGTCAACACAACCTGGGTCAGGCTTTTTATGTAAGTGCTGGGGATCCAATTCAGGCCCTCATATTTTAAGGCAAATAATTTACTGCTGGATTATTTCTCCAGCCCAGTAATTTTTTTAATGAGACCAGAATAAACAATCACCAGGTAAGATTTGGGGTTTGATTTTAAGACAACATCTCAAACTGTTATGGACTCATTTGTTAAATGGCCCAAGCGGGCTTCCAACCCAAGGTCTCCCTGCCTTCACCTTGTGAGTGCTGGATTACAGAGGTCTTCAACCAGACCCGGCTCGGGGGTAGTATTTATATCTCAGATTGGGACTGAAGGCTTGTTTTCAGTTAAGGTATACAACATAGAGGAGTACAGGAGCTCACAAAATGATCTGCAGGGCATAGAAAGCTTCCTTTTACTGAATGTAAGTTTCTAAGTGGAAGTAGACAGACTTCCAGCTTTTAGCCTACTAGAGGTAACTACACTCTCCCTTTGGGGCCAGTATATAAGAACCAGGCATTCTGAATACACTGGGAAGGATAAGCAGAAGCGCAGACATCTTCTCAGCTAGGGACGAGCCTCTGGCTTTTTTTCTCCACTTCCCACCTCCATTTTATTTGTCATTGTTAATTCCCCCCGCCTCCCAGGCCAAAAAAATTTTTTAAAATAAAATTCTCATTAAAGACTCCAATAATCAAATTTTAATTTAATTATGATTATAATCATGGGGGGGTGTTGCTTTACATCTCAGAAGGTGGGTTACATTTTAACTGAACCAATTAGATCGTTCAATTTATGAGCTGACATTCAGCAAGTGTTTATAGAGGGAGAGTGTACTCTAAAAATGGAAATAACATGTTGAACAAGAAATAATCCTATCACTCCTGGCTATTATTTCAGGAAGAAATACTTTCTCAAAATTTCATAATCCATACAAAAAGAAACCTAACTAGCTCGATCTTGCAATAAATACACCACTACATTAATTATGTAGTGCAAATGCAAGAAGAAAAAAAAAAGCAAAACCTAACCAGTTTATTTTTGTCTTGAGGGAGGAAAAAAAACAAACAAAACAAACCCTAACGCAGTCTCTGTTGGAGCGCTCAGCGATGTGCATTCCTCAGGACCACAAACCGAAACTTCTTTTATTGAATAAATTCCTTCCTACAGCGGCCTTGCTTCCCCGCTTAGGGCGCTCCCAAGACGAGGCGCCCTCTTGCCGGGACCGCGGCGTGCGAGCCCTTGGGGGACCGCGCAGGCCCGCAGCCGCCCACGCCAGTCCCGACGGCTGCCGTCCCGGCGACCGCCGACCCCAGGGCCTCCGCGGCCCCGGCTGTCCTCAGGACCGCGTCCGGTCACCACGTCGTCCAGAGCACCGCATGACCCCCCTGCAGGACGGCCGTCCTCAAACCTCGGCCGCTCGGGCGCCCCCTCCTCCTCCTCCTCCTCCTCCGCCCAGGCTCGCCGAGGCAGGGCTGCTGCGAGGCGCGGGCGCCTGGGCTCGGCTCTCGCTACTCGCCTTACCTCACGGCCGATCTGAGCGGGAAGGAAGGGCAGGCCCCGGGCCTCCGAGGAGGGGTGTGGGGGAGGGAGGGGCAGCTCCGTGGGTGGTGGTGCTGCTGGTGACCCTTTGTGAACACGTAACGGCGGCGGCACCGGCTCGCCGCGGCCGCCATGACGGCCGGCCCGCGGAGGGCCACGCGCGGGCCACTGCGCCTGCGCGCGGCCGGCCGGCCCGGCGACCACTCCCTCCCCGGCCGCGTAATCCCTCCGCAGAGGGCCGCGCACTCATTTTAACCACGCCCCGCCACCTGGCCGCCGGCGTCGCCTTCCAGCAGCTTCCAGAACCGTCCCTGCCCCCCCTTTCCTCCCCCCCCCACTCACGTGTAGCGGGCTCCGCAACTGTGGGCCCCGCCCCTCCTGGCGCCGCAGTTCCGATCGCGCCTGCGCCTGCGGGGAGGCCAAGCCACGCCTCTGCGGAGCCTTGCCGGAAGTGCTCTCGTTTTCCTCTTCCCCCCCTGGTGCACCAACCCCCCTCCCGCCCGCCCTGCCCTCGTGCTTTCAAGCGGGGCGCTCCTCAGGAAGGAAGGTGTTGCGGGGGGGGCCTCTTTGGCTGCGGACTCCCAAGCGGAAGTTGCTTTCCTAGCGGCGACGGTGGCGGGGGAGGAGCCGTCCGAGGGGGAACGTGGGTTGAACGTTACGGGTAGATGGTGCGGAGCTCAAGCTGGAACAGGAGTTCGGGCCGAATCTACACGAAGAAGGGGTGTGCCTCCGGCCGGTAAGGGAGAGAGGGTAATTTCCTCGGGACATGGGAATTGGGACGGCTGCAGTGCCCCGGGGTGGGCCGTGGGCACGGTGAAAGGATGGGCTGGGAAGAAGGGAGGTGCAGGCTGGGGTCGGTCCGGGCCGTTTGGGCTGAAGGGGGTAAACGCTGAAGAGAAACCAGAGTTTGTGGCCGCCCCACGGAGAGCGCGGAGATGGGCAAGGTAACGGAACCCGCGCCGCGCCGCGCCTCTTGGGCTCATCTCTCGTGGCCCTGTTCGTCTCAGATTCGGGGAGCTGGGCTGGGTACCAAGCCGACCTGGACTCTGAAAGCCGACCTCTTGCCTCGGATTTAAGTCTTTTGGCCTTGCCCTTGGCAGCTCTTCTGCCTAGCTGGGAGGTAAAGCTCCGACGGGTGCAAGGCCCTTCGAGAACCTATTATAAGTTTCCACATTACACATGACGTGAATTAGATTTGTTAACCACGTCTCTCTCGTGATTGTCTGCTGACTGGATCCATTCTGGGCTGATAACTCCCATTAGGGTCTCTGGAATGTCAGTGGCTTACCAACATTGAAGGGGGCAGGTTCTGAGAGGAAAAAGTGTTGGGGATGAAGACTGGAAAACTTGATTGGTCTCCCCCTCGTAACAACCTTTAGGTCGTAGTGAGCTGTTTGGGTGGATTAAGCAGGTGATTTGAAGCCGAGCTGTCATTTTGACAGTGATAGGAATGGAAAGACAGACGGATTCCAAACATCTCCAAAGCACTGCCCACGAGTTTAGATGACGTTTACTGTGCATACACGAGGGAGATGATAGTAGAAGAGTCAGGCTTTTCTAGTGTGTTTGGAAGCCCACCATACGGGAAGAGCAGGTTACTTTGGAGAAAAGATAATGAAGGTAATTGTTATGGGACAAATTGAAACTTAAGACCCAACCCAAGATTTTGTATATAAGACAAGAGTGAAAGACCTGGAGAGCCTACTTGCGGTATTTTAAACATGGAGAATCTTTGGGGGAGGGGAGTGTCCCAATATCGTTTGGTGTTTCTGCCACTCTCTTGGGTTGGTTTCTCTCCTTCCTTCCTTCTTTCCTTCCTTTAGACAAGGTCTCACTAAGTTGCCCTGCCTGGCCTGGGACTCACAGAGATCCATGCCTGGAATTGAAGGCTTAAAGCCGTGTACCACCATGTTGGGATATGCCTTGTCTTCCTATTGAAATAGTGGATGATAGGATCAGGAGAGCAGATTTGAAGGATTCTCATTTTTTTACTTCCTTATTGAGAAAGAACCATTCTGGACAGTTTCCTAGATCCTCGGGTAGATAAAAAGGAGCCTGCAGGTTTCTCTCTGAGAGTGAATGCAGACCGACAGAAGGGGCACTGTCTGTTTCCCTCCTGAAGCAGCATCACCTGGTAACTGTAACTTAGGTGTTAGCGTGGCTTCATTTACTTCTTAGAACAAATCTAGGTCATAGCATAGGCTTTTACACTCTGGATCGTATAAGGTTGACTTTCCTATTCCTATAATTCTTTTTTTTGTGAATATGTTGTGAGTAGAACGAGCTGAAGGTTGTGGTTATTTCTTAAGCATCAGGAAATTGAGATTCACTAATACTGACTCTCCCTCCCTCCCTTCCTCCTTCCCTTTCTTCCTTCTTTCCTTCCTTTTTCTTTCTCCCTTTCTTTCTCTTTCTTCCTTTCCTTCCTCCTCTGTCCTCTCCTCCCTTCCTCTTATTTCCCCTCCCTTTTCTTTTCTTTCGTTAGGTTCTCTTGTAGCCCAGGCAGACTTTGAATTCATTTATAGCTGTGGCTGGCCTTAAATTTTACCTGCTTCCTCCTCCCGAGTGTTGTGGTTACAGGTGTGGACATAGACTTTCACACTGCATATATGTATTTGTGTGTGTGTGTGTCTTTTTTGTTTGTTTGAGACAGGGTTTCTCTGTGTAGCCCTCTGGCTGTCCTGGAACTTGCTTGCTCTGTAGACCAGGCAGGCCTCCTTGTGTTTTGGCAAGATTTATGCTTGAAGTTTCAACTCCCTGGCTAAATGATAACCTATCTCTGCCTAAAGGTCTTTTAGATCTGGTTTTGTTGTATTTTAAGTCTATACTTAAACCTTTTTTAAGCATTTTTTTTCTTCTTTTTTTTGAGACAGGGTTTCTCTATGTAGTTTTGGACCCTGTCCTGGATCTCGCTCTGTAGACCAGACTGGCCTTGAACTCACAGAGATCCGCCTGGCTCTGCCTCCCGAGTGCTGGGATTAAAGGCGTGCGCCACCACCGCCCGGCTGTTGGTAACTTTTTAAATGTAGTATTCTGCTGGTTGTAGTTACAGGCCTTTAATCCCAGCACTTGGGAGGCAGAAGCAAGCAGAGTTCAAGGTCAGCCTGGTCTACATATATAGGGAGTGCCAGGCCAGCCAGGGCTATTTAGTGAGACCCTGTCTTCAAACAGGAAAGTATGTATTCCCAACTGGTGCAGAAGTAGGAGGGTATAAACTGTGTGGGTCCTTTCTTCTTTTCTTTCTTTGATAGAACAGTGGACTGAAAGGGTTAGGTCTTTACAGTGCTGACCTGGTTGCTTCACACTGTACAGAGGCTGAACAGCTTAGGCTCTCAAACCCATTGACTAGTTTGCTTTAAGCAGTAGCTGCCTCTATGAAAAGTTTTAATTTCCCATGAATTAGAAAAATGCATCCTGTGATCACTCTCTACCCTTTTCTCATCCATTTGTAAATAACTAAATACATTTAGGTATTTTCAAGACCACAGAATGTTTATCCAAGGACTTGTAGCTCACAAATATACTTAATATCTCTGTCTTATAAAATAGCAAAGATCTTTTTTTAGAGTAAATAGGATTTTTATTTAATTGTTTGTTGACTTTTTTTTTTTTCCAGGATTCATTGAAAAATCCTTAGTGATATTGGCATATTCCAAGTGAAATAAATTAGCCAATGACTCGGATTGATGGCTTCTCTGAAGATTGGAAATGGTTTGCCACGGGTTGGACCAGGGACTGATATAGGGATATCTTCACTCCCCAAGCTGGGGTACTTGGGAAAAGTTAGTGAACTTATTTTTGGC
The DNA here is from genome assembly GCF_004664715.2 of Peromyscus leucopus. NCBI lineage: Eukaryota > Metazoa > Chordata > Mammalia > Rodentia > Cricetidae > Peromyscus > Peromyscus leucopus. The sequence goes on from NC_051082.1 coordinate 33,258,728, forward strand.
CTAAGTGCAAAATTGGTTTTTTTCCTCTTGTATTTGAAATTCAAATTATAAATGAAACTTAAAATTTTTAATTTCATTTTATGAATGAAGTCCTAAAAAATTCTATCTTCCACGGAAATCTTACAGTAATGGCGAAAGATTATTATAATTTGGTTACCTCTCTCTTATTGATATGTGAAAGTAGAAATATGCCTAGATCTTATGGTTTTCTGTTCTCTGAAAATATGGACAATAAGCATTTTCCTTGGCAGTTGATAGTACCTTTTTCTTGTGAATAAAACTGATACTGTTTTTAACTCAAAATTTGATATTTAAAACTATAAATGTCTTATTTGGATAATAACTGTTTAAGACTGTCCATGGTTTCTTTTGTTTGCTGTTTTGAATCTTACCAGAATCCTTCTGGTGGGAATTTGTACATTTTTCCCCTGGTTATCCTTCCATTTAACTCTTTTGTAACTTAATATAATTTAGGAATGTCTCTTTTAATTTGCTTTATTTCTCTTTTAGAATTATGATTCAGCTAAAGTTACAACGGATAGGCATTGCCCTGCTTGTAGAGCAAAAGGAAAGCTGAACACCTTAAAAACTTACCAAATTAACTTCCAAGAGTCTATCTCTCTGTGTGAGGATCTTCAGGTAAAGTATTAATGTTACATAGTTTATAAGTTTCAGCCTTCATTGTTCAAATTTTACTCATTTTGTATTTTTCAGAGTATAGACTTTAAATGCATAGATAACATCGGTTTTTAAATACCTCTGACAAACAATTTTAAATAGTTTCCTGTTTTCCAGTTGAACTCCTAAGTTATTGCTACTTGCTATTAACCTTGTGGGGGAGCCTTATTAAGTCTGTAGCATATAGTAGTTCCTTCTCCTCCTCCTCCTCCTCCACCACCACTACCACCACCCCTACCACCCCTACCCCTACCCACAGGGTCTCACTGTGTAGCCCTGGCTGTCCTGGAACTCACTCTGTAGCACAGGCTGGCCTCGAACTCACAGAGATCCGCCTGCTTCTGCCTCCCGAGTGCTGGGATTAAAAGTGTGTGCCATCACACCTGGGCATATCGTAGTTATTGATCTCCATTTTACCTGGAAGGATGTTTTGGTAATTGGTTATATCAAAAACAGTGTATATGCTCTGAGCCAACTTTTATGTACTTAAAAGCATTAAGGCATACAGGCGTGGTGCATGCCCATCCCAGTATTTGGGAGGATGGAGTGGAATTGCCACAGTTTTGAAGCTAGCCTGAGCCAGTAGACCTTCTCTCAAAAGAAGAAGCAGCTTGTCATTTAGAATGGATCAGTGGTTCCCCTGGTACAGCTCTTGTATGGGATTGATTATATTCCATAATTTGTATATTTAGTGCCCACAGTTGGCTAAGTAAAAGCAGCAGTAAGACCTCTCACAAACATAGAACCACAAACTATTTTAAACTACCCCCCCAAATCCAAGATAACACTCTCAGATCCATTTTCTTTTTTTCCTCCTCATATACAGAACATCACACATTGTATTTCTTGCCAATATAAAGCTGTCATCTTATCCCTAAAATGGCAAATAAAAAATCAGGAGAGGTGGCTCAGTGTTTAATGCTACTGCAGAGGACCCAGGTTCTGTCACCAGCACTCACATGGTGGCTCACAATCATCTATAATTCCAGTCTCTGGGTGCATCTACGTATATGCAGGTAAAACACGTATATACATAAAATAAATAAAATCTAGAAATAAAAACAGTTAACCAACGTTAATCCATCAAATATTTAAGTTTTGGTATAAATCAAACTATTTATATTAAGCCTTAGTCACTTGGCAACAAAGCCGCATGCAGAGGACAAGGTCATCACTTTATAGGCCTGCAGTCGGGCTCACTCAGGGCGGCAGAGGCTTTGGCAGTGAGGGTCGAGGACACTGAACACAGGGTAGCTCCCCAGTGTTGGCCACCCCACCACCTTTTCCACGGCGACACCCTTCATTGCAGGGGGCTCTGCTTTGGTGTTGGCTTCTGGTTGGTGGTGCTTGGGATCGAGGGTCCCGAGCATGAGCAGTTCATGCATGTTTAACACTCAGTTATTCTGCAAAATGGACATCCTCTTTTTTAAACTAACAGAGCAGATTGGTAGGTTCTGGGAACAGGGCATTGCACAGATCCGCAGAGTTGTGACTGTGGGTGTCTAGTTCCCGCTCTGTCTGCTCCAGACAGACTCAGCAAGCTCCCGGGTCTCACCCGCAGGAACTGACCTATGGAGCTTGCCTGCGGCCCCACAGTGTTGTCACTTGAGGCCTGATGACCAACCCGGTTAGGAAAATAGACCAAGTGACATAGCTGGTCACCCACACTTTGGTGGGGTGTGTTGCAGGAGGGGGTACTAACCTCGGAAGTACGAACTTCTTTGTGCATTTATTCAGTTGAATGTGTCCCTGTGTTGGGTCTACACTTACAGTACTAGGAATGTCTTGAAGACAGGAAAGACAGTAAACAGCATGCGTGTGTGCCTGTGAAGTGTTGAAAAGTACTCTGAGGTTAGTCACAGTGGTGGTCTCCTATAGTCCTCAGAGGCAGGAGGATGAGCAGGAGGATCTCGGTTCAAGGCTAGCCTGACACTCATGACCCTGTTTTCACAACAACAAAAAGTTAGGGAGAGAAATTAAGCAGTGGAAGTTGAATGTGAGGAAAGGAAGGGTTTATGATTTTTAAAAAAGATTTGTTTGTTTTATGTATATGGGTGTTTTGTCTTTATGTATATCTGCATACCAGAAGAGGGCATTGGATCTCACAGGACTCCAGTTATAGACGGTTGTGAGCTGCCACGTGGGTGCTGGGACTTGAACTCAGTACCTCTGGAAGATCAGCCAGTGCTCTTAGCTGCTGAGCCATCTCTCCAGCCTGAGTTTGTGATTTTTTTTGAGACAGGGTTTCTCTGTGTAGCTTTGTGCCTTTCCTGGATCTTGCTCTGTAGACCCGACTGGCCTCGAACTCAGATCCACCTGCCTCTGCCTTCCTGAGTACTGGGATTAAAGGCATGGGCCACCACTGCTCAGGGAGTTTGTGATTTTTAAGTAATATAAAAAAAAGTGTGTGTGTGTGTGTGTGTCAGAATGTATGTGCTACATGCATTCCTGTCCGCTGAAGCCAGAGAGGGCATCAGGTCCCTTGGAGCTGGAGTTCCAGGCAGTTCTGAGCTTCCATGTAGGTGTGGGACTCAAATCTAGGACTCCTGCAAGAGCAGACAGCGCTCATAATCACTGAGCCATTTCCCTAGCCCCAAGGGCATTTGGAATTTTTAATAGAGCAGTGGGAGGAATGCTTTATTAAGAAAGTGAAATTTGGCCAGGTGGTGGTGGCTGTGGTGGCACACGCCTTTAATCCCAGCACTTGGGAGGCAGAGGCAGGTGGCTCTCTGTTGAGTTCGAGGCCAGCCTGGTCTACAGTGAGTTCCAGGACAGCCACGGATACACCAAGAGACCCTGCCTTGAAAACCCAAAAAAGAAAAAAAAAAAAAGGAAAAAGAAAGAAAGTGAAATTTGAGCAGCCTGAGAGGAAGAGGATAGAGTCCTCTGGTCACGGGGAGAAGCAGGAAGGCTCTGGGAGACCTGAAGCTGCCAGTCATGTTTGTCTTCTGCATTGAAAGCATTGGAGTGCAAGTGGAGTGAGAGCAGGTGAATCAAGAGTGGCTGGGGACAGAAGGAAATAGTCTAATGATCCCTGGTAAGGATGGCTGAGGGAGGAGTCTGGAGGAAGTGGTGGGGGAGAGGCATAGTCCCTGTCTGTGAGCCTGAGCCTCTGGATGACAGTCTAGGTGATGGGCGGGGCTCTTAGCATCCATAATGAGCCCCTTCGACTTCCCAGTGGGTGACTTAGGGTCCTAAGACCAACGGCCAGACTGCATCTCGTCCACTGACCCTCGGGTGGGGGAGTGGGGAACTAATCACCAAATGCTGCAGAAACAGGAGTATTCAGGAGTTTTCAGACTGGTATGCTCAGATGGGACAGAGGTGCCACACCACTCTTCCCTGCCCCTTGGCCTGCCCTATATATTGCTTTATTTGTGTTCTTACTATGTTCTCTAGAATATACCAGTGAATACATTTTCTTGACTTTGAGACATCTTGATGCTCAAAGGTCATGGGAAATGTAGTTGTATCCAGTTCATTGGGAGTCCAGTGCCTGGAGTCGGCAGTTGGCTTCTCCGAGGGCTGTTTGCTCACTTGGTATCCATTTCAGAACTACTTGGTGTCCAGGTAGATAGCATGACAGTGAAGTAATAGGATGCATGGTTGGTGTCTCTAAGAGCAAACTGCTTGTGTAGAGGTAAACCCCGGAGCATCTGCTTACAGAGTGCTGCAGGGTTCTGAGAGCAGTGCAGAAAGCAAGCAGGCTGTTTTCCCTCTGGCTAGTGGAAAGGCAGGTGCAGAATTCCAGGGAGAAAGGGTGGAGGTGGAGGTGATGGGCCACGGATGGACTCCATTTCTGTAGTCCTTCTGCAGGCTGCTTTACTTTATACAAGGGACTCCCTTCTAGAAAACGGCAGAGGGTTGCATATGACCAATCTGCATCCTCCTGCATCACTTTGAAGCGCGTTTCTAGACTATTCCTAACACCTACTACAATGTAAATGGAATGTTGTGCTGTATTAGTTAGGGATATGACAAGGAAGTCTGTACATGCTCAGTACAGACACAGCCGTCATAGGCCGAACTGCATAGCTATAGAGCCCGTGGATATGGAGCCTGTGGGTGCAGAGGCCTGCTGTTCTCTGAAGGTAAAACCAACAGAATTTGCTGGAGGTTTAGGAAACAGCATGGGAGTGAGAGCAGGAATGATTCCCAGGTGTTCATTCTGATCAGTTGGATGAATTGAGTTGTAGTTGGTGAGCTAGGGAAGATGTTGGGAAAAGCAAGATTTAGGGGAAGACTAAGGTAAACTTAGACAGGTGGAGAAACAGTTGGAGCCGAACATCAAACAGCTGATGGAGAATCTGGGATTGGAGGTCAAGATTTGGTGGTCATGAATACACCATGTGGCTAACTGAACTATCCATGTGAATGGTGAGTTAGACTAGGACTTGGGGTTGAGCCCTGAGCCAATGTGAAGAGGCTGGAGACATTACAAAGACTCCAGGATCGGAGGCGGTTGGGTAAGAATAAAGCCAAGGAGACAGGCATGGATTTGGAAGGAATGAGAAGGAGCTCGAGGAGGGTGAGGACTCACTCCGCCCCGATGGGTAAAGCAGTGGTGAGGAAAGAGAACGGATTTGAGAACTGTTCCTTTCCTTTCCTTTCTTGTTTTTAGTTGGGAAAAGACCTAGACGTTGATATGCTGGTCCTATCGGTTAGGGAGGGGTAAGTGGCTCAGGCCACCCTGTGGAGCAGAGGGTGGGCATTGATGCCCAAGGGAAGGAGTTTGGACAGCACATTCTGAGCACTGGATACTAGACAAAGTGACCAGCCACCCTGGAACAATAGTCTTTAGTCAAGTCTTTGATGCGTTCCTTTTTTAAATGATAAGGAATTCTCTGGTACTCAAAGCTCTGTTCACAGTGGTTTGCTTGCTTGGTTTCTTTGTATTTTGAGGTAGGTCAGGCAGAGCGGGATTTAGGGACCCTCGGGGCATGAGGTTTAGGTCAGGCTGGTACGGACTTCACTGTACAGCTAACAGTGCAGAGATTGTGCTGAAAAACTGAAGTGCTCACAGAGAAAGGAAATTTAGCTCATGCTACATACCTGTAGCCATGAGGTAAATTACCTGAGAACATCCTAGCTTCCTAGGTCATGGCTTGATTGAGTCTCAGTATTCTTGGGGTCACCAGGCAAGGCTCCTGATGCATATGATAGTGTCTGCTGAACAGCCAAGCGCTAGCCGTGGTACTCGATGCTGCCGAGGAGCTCGGTGCAGACAGGCAGTCAGGAGCCTTACTGGCTGCTTCCCTGCACTTGATGTACCTGATGTCCCCCAAAGCTGGAAACAGCCAAGCACAGTCTGGAGGACTGACTGAGGGAGGTGTGGCTGTTCAGTTCACCGGAGGACACCAGTCTACCATAGTGGTGTTGAACGCATTATTTATTTACTTATTTTGGCCTTTCAAGACAGGGTTTCTCTGTGTAACAACCCTGGCTTTGTCAACCAGGCTGACCTCAAAGAGAACCTCTTGCCTCTGCCTCCCGAATGCTGGGATTAAAGGCGTGTGCTACCATGCCTGGTAAGAAGGCACATTTTTTTTTTTTTTGTTTTTGTTTTTGTTTTTTCAAGACAGGGTTCCTCTGTGTAGCTTTGCGCCTTTCCTGGAACTCACTTGGTAGCCCAGGCTGGCCTCAAACTCACAGAGATCCGCCTGGCTCTGCCTCCCGAGTGCTGGGATTAAAGGCGTGCGCCACCACAAGAAGGCACATTTTCAAATGAGATATTTGCAAGCCTTGAACTTGTTTCAAATGCAGGATCCAGGGACTGGAGCAATGGCTCATCGGTTAAGAACAGGTACTGCTCTTGCAGAGGACTTGAGTTCAATCTCAGTACCCACATTAGGCAGTTCACAGTTGCCTGTGACTTCTACCTCCTAGGCATCCGACATCCTCTTTTGGCCTCTAGGCATCCACATACACCACATTCACTCAGAAATAGACACACATCAGTAAGGATAATAAAAATAGATCTTAGAACATATAAGATGCATAGAAAGTACTTGGCAAAATTTTATGTAAAAAATATTTTCCTAGTGGGGCATGGTGGCACATACCTTTAATTCCAGCACTCTGGAGGCAGAGGCAGGTGCATCTCTGTGAGTTCAAGGCCAGCCTGTCTACAAAGTGAATTCCAGGACAGCCAGGAATGTTACACAGAGAAACCCTGTATTGAAAAAAAATAAACAAACAAGCAAACTTTCTCAATTTTTAATGCTGTAAGTTGCTTCTCTCTCCCAAAGTAGCACACAGTCTTTCTTTACATTGCTGAAAGTTTTTATTTACTTGACAATCTCTCTCTCTCTCTCTCTCTCTCTCTCTCTCTCTCTCTCTCTCTCTCACACACACACACACACACACACACACACACACACACACACACACACACACACAAACACACACACACACTTTAATTAAAGTCAAAATAGTGTTTTCTTTCAGCCTAGTCTATTGTAACTTAAAGCCTTACCCCCTTTGAGACAGGATTTCTCTATGTAGTCCTGGCTGTTCTGGAACTCACTATATAGTCCAGGCTGGCCTCCAACTCAGAGAGACCCACATTACTCTTACTTCCTAAGTGTTGGGATTAAAGGCATATATTATCACTCTGCCAGGCTTGCAGGATTTGATGATGCAAATTAACTAGGGGGAGTATTCTTTGGGGTGGGGCAAACTTTGATTAATTACCTCTAGTTCTTTGAAATTTAGGTTGTGAGAAATACTCTCATGTCGCATGAATGCTAAAATTGTGTGTGTGTGTGTGTGTGTGTGTGTGTGTGTGTGTGTGTGTGTGTGTTTTCTTTCGAGACAGGGTATCTCTGTGTAGCTTTGCACCTTTCCTGGATCTTGCTTTATAGAGTAGGCTGGCCTTGAACTCACAAAGATCTGCCTGCCTCTGCCTCCCGAGTGCTGGGATTTTAAAGGCGTGCGCCACTACTGCCTGGGGAAATTGTGTGTGTGTGTGTGTTTTAATTCATTGTTCAGTGATTTCTTTATTTTATTTTTGTTTTTTGGTTTTTCGAGGCAGGGTTTCTCTGTGTAGCTTTGCACCTTTCCTGGAGCTCACTTGGTAGCCCAGGCTGGCCTCGAACTCACAGAGATCCGCCTGGCTCTGCCTCCCGAGTGCTGGGATTAAAGGCGTGCACCACCACCGCCTGGCTGTGTGTTTTTTATGACACAGGAATCTAAGGTAAAACTTCAACTGATTTGGATTATTATTGAGGTTTTTTTTTTTTCTTAACAATTTTATTTTTTTCTTTCTAGTGCATTTATCCTTTGGGCTCTGAATCACTTACTAATTTAATTTCTCCTGATTTGGAAGATTGTCACACTCAAAATAAGCCTCAAAAAAGAAAGAGATTGGAAACCAACTGTAAGAATTCACCGCTTCCAGTCCATTCTAAAAAGACTAGAAGTCACCTTGTCACTGGTGAACAGATTGTGAATGGAAAATATAATGGAAAAGTGTGTGGTGACACCTCATCAAGCTTACCAGAGAACATTGGTCACCAGAATCCTGTCAGGACAGTTGGTTCCCTGGAGCAGAATGAGGCTTTGGAAGCTGGAAACATGGACGTGGCTCCTACAGAAGATCCTGCCACAGTTACTGTCTCTGGAATGCTCCCCCGAAGTGAAGGATCTGGGCTGAAAATGCCATCCAAGAGCAGATGTTTATCCTTTGGCCAGACTCTCTGTGTCCAGTGGAAAAACTCTCAGGCGCTCTGCTGGCTAGACTGTATCCTCTCGGCCCTGGTGCACCTGGCGGCGCTGAAGACCACTGTGGTGGAGACGTGCTCCAGGGAGGAGTGTGTGTTTGGGAGGCTGTTGGAAGCATACCACCAAGCAGATACGCTCCTGCACACCCATCACTTGCACGCTGTCACAGGTTCGTGCTTATTGTTCCTCTAAGTTGGAAGATGTCGGTGTTGTTTTGCCTCACCGCTTGTGGAAGAGAAGCCATGAGCAGTCATTATTCTATGCAGAGACCTAGGCGGGGAGCCTAGATAGAGATAGTGCGGGCGGGGTACAGCACGTGACCGCCTGCAAAGCTGCCGCGAAGAAGAGAGCGGCGGCCATGGTATGCCTTAGCTCCTCAGGGTGGTAGCGGTCGTCGTAGAATCCACCAAAGAGATGGAAGCAGTAAATGAGAGTCACCTGTGATATCCCCAACACCCTGCCCTTGACTACCAGGGGTGTGCAACTGACTTGAGCACCCTTGGATTTTGGTGTATCTGTGTGTATAGATGTACATACACACACATTTATTTATACAGATGGTGTGTTTGATTCGTTTTGATTTTGAGACAATGTCTTTCTATGTTGCTCAAGCCTGGAAATTGCTTTCCTCCTGCGTTAGCCTCTGGTGTGCTACAATTATAAGCATGCACCATTGCACCCTATTTTAACTTCTATAAAATGGGGTACTCATGAACCTTAACTTCCGACCCAAAAGCATTAACACGTTCTCGGGCCCTTGAGATGGCTCAGTGGGTAAAAGTGCTTGCCACCATGCTTGGTGATGTGGTGTCCACCCCACCACCCGTGTGGTGGGAGGAGAGACAGACTCCTCACCAAAGCATCCGTTCCCCCTCCGAGCACACCCGAATGAGTGAGTGAAATAATAGTAGAAACATCGGAACAGTCTTCCCTTGGTGTCTGTGGAAGCTTAGCTCTAGGACTTCTGCAATACCAGGGTCCTCTGTGAGAAATGGCGTCATGTTTGTATAATGTGAGTGCATGTTGCCCCATATAATTTACACTTTAATGCACTTAGGGTTGACCTACTTAGGCCTGCTGCCCATGTTGAAATCATGTTCAACGTTATTTTACTTTGTGATGCTGAGATCAGTCCCAGGACTTTGCACATGCTAAGACAGAGCTCCACCCTAAGCCCATCCCATGCATTTGAAACCATCTCTACATTACTTATTCCTAACGCAGTGTAAATGCGATGCAAATACTGATTAGTGTGTGTGCAATACTGATCAGGAGGTCTGTTTGTTTAGTGCAGATGATGTTTTTCTTTCTCCCAGGTACTTTGAGTCTGTGGTTGGTTGGGAATGGGATGTTGGGACCTGCTGGTCTAGAGACCAGTTGTGTGTTTCCTCGCCTGTCAGTGGGCAGTGTCAATCCTACTCCAGTATCAGATACTTCCCAATCCATGTACTCTCTGGGATGTTTTCACACCGAGAGTTAGTTTTGCTGTTAGTGCATGAAATGGTCTTCAGACTGGCTTTGCCTCTCTCAGAATTGGAAGAACTTGATGTGTTGCCTCTTGGTGTATGTATTGACATGGTCTTTCCTCCCCTCTACCCTTCTGTGGAATACCTGTTGGTTCTGTCGATTGTCCTGTTCTTGTTTGGATGAGTTTTCTTATGTCTTTGTTGCTAGTTTATGTCAGATGTGTTGCTGATTCCTAGTTTACAGCCTGTATTTTACTTAGAAAATATTTTATGCCAGGCGGTGGTGGCGTATTATGCCTTTAATCCCAGCACTCAGGCAGAGGCAGGTAGATCTCTGAGTTCAAGGCCAGCCTCATCTACAAAGTGAGTTCTAGGACAGCCAGGGCTACACAGGGAAGCCCTGTCTCGGAAAAAAAATACATATTTGGTTGGTGTGTGTGTGTGTGTGTGTGTGTGTGTGTGTGTGTGTGTGTGTGTGTGTGTGTGTATGTGTGTGTAGATCAAAGGACAGCTTGCAGGAGTCTGTTCTCTCCTTCTACCATGTGGGACTTTGGGATTGAACTCAGGTCATCAAGTTTGATAGCAAGGGCCTTACTCTCTGAGCCATTGTACTGACCCTTTTTTACTTTAAAGTCTTGATTTACAAGAAAGTATTTATTTTTCTTTTAGAATCTAGTAGTGTTTGTGGCTTTTTAAGGACAATTTTCCTTTTATTCATTTAGGAAGTCCTTCACTGACTATGTTCTTTGAGAAGTCATAGTCTACTTTCTAACATTGAATTGCTTTGTTTGTTTGTTTTTGTTTTTGTTTGTTTGTTTTTTGAGACAGGGTTTCTCTGTGTAGCTTTGGAGCCTGTCCTGGATCTCACTCTAGACCAGGCTGGCCCACAACTCACAGAGATCCACCTGCCTCTGCCTCTTGAGTTCTGGGATTAAAGGCATGCCCCACCACTGCCTGGCTGAATTCTTTTATACATTTTTATTTCGTGTGTGTGTGTGTGTGTGTGTGTGTGTGTGTGTGTGTGTGCGTGCGTGCGCGCGCGCGCGAGCTCAGGCCAGAGGCCAGAGATCAGCTCTCTGGAGTCAGTCTCTCCTGTCATCTGGTGGGTCCTGGAGTTGAGCTCAGAGTGTCAGCCTTGCAGTGAGTGCTGTCACCTGCTAAACCAGCTTGCTGACTCAGGATACTCAAGTTCTTAATTGTGGATGGCATGAGGTCAGAGCCCATTTTCTCTTCCTTTTCAGACTTTTTCTGGTGCCACTTTTGTCAGGCACCAGCATTGCATAACCCTGTTCCTTTTCAGGTTGCTGTGGTCACCTGGTCTTCCCTGTGGTTACACTTAGATTATGGCTCTTGTGTCTTCTGTCTGTCAAAGCAAGACTCCTCACCTTTTGGAAATTGTTTGAAGTCTCTGTGTGTTTTTATCTGATTTTGCTTGCACCTAGGTTGTTTGGGTCTTTGGTTTGTTTTTATTCTTTGACAGACTTGCCATTGTTGCAAGCTTTCTTTCTTTCCTTGTTAATGCATTACAAGGTGTGATGGAGGATCGCACGGTCATTTGTGTGGGTGCTGTGCATTGCTTCCCTGTGGGTTTGCCATGATGAGTTCACAGGACCACAGCCACAGAGCTTTTGAAAACCGTGCAGATTAGTATCCTGGAAGGGCATTGAACGTGTGTGTTGACGTTTTGCTGAGTGGCTTTCCAAAAGAATGGTGAAGATAGCTTCAGGGCTGGAGAGATCCACAGCAGTTAAGATCCACCTGCTGCTTCTGCAGGGTTCAGTTCCCAGCACTCATGGTGGCTCTCATCTGCCTGTGAGTCTAGTTCCGGGGATCTGACACCCTCTTCTGGTCTCCACAGATACCTGCACACATGTGATAGATATCTATACAATCAGGAATACACTTGTAGAGATAAAATAAGTGTTTTTTTTTTTTTTTTTGGTTTTTTCAAGACAGGGTTTCTCTGTGTAGCTTTGCGCCTTTCCTGGAACTCGCTTTGGAGACCAGGCTGGCCTCGAACTCACAGAGATCCGCCTGGCTCTGCCTCCCGAGTGCTGGGATTAAAGGCGTATGCCACCACCGCCCGGCCGATAAAATAAATCTTTAAGAAAAAAAAGAATATGCTGCTCTTTTTATTATATGGAAAAATATATCTCAGATGCTTTAACCACCTTTGGGACTAAAATATTTAGAAGTTAGGATTTTGTAAAGTAAGACTTTTTTAAATTTGAGTTTGAGACTGAATTTTTTTCATGCATCAGTCATTTGTGGGTTTCATGGTTTTTCACAAGCATTGTTACCTTTAGCTCACCCCCCTTTTTTTTTCTGCATGAACCTTGGTGCCAAGTAGGTGACAGTTCTCTGATGATTTGAGAAGAGCAGAATTTGAATTTGACATTTTTACTTTTAGTTTATATCAACCACATACAGAATAGTTAGTTTCCTATCTTGTTAACTGTGTGGGCTGCATTGTTCTGTATTGTATATTTTCCTTCCTTCCTTCTGCTTCCCAGAAACAAATCACATGAGCCTTGCTTGATGCTCATTTCTTTGCGAATGTAAGCTTTTTCGAGTGTGATGAAGCTGTAGGAATGATTTCCAAAGTCACACTGGCATGTCAAGCTCTCGTCGTTCTAAAGTGTGTGTTAATTACTACCTCTGTTGTTGTTGAGCAGGCTTTCCTTGAGATTTGGTCCAGGTAGTGAGGGCAGGTGATGCTCTCCTGACGACAGGTGTCATCAGAATGGATGGCATATCGCAGGGCGGGCATAATAAGAAATGTGTTTGGGTTTTGTCTCTGCAAAATGTACTGATAAACTTTCATTCTTATTACCATCTCAGTTTCTTTTCTGGAAAAATGCGTTAATGAGATGATAATGTTCTGGCTTTTTTTGAAGGTGAAGATTGTAAAAAACTGACGTCAGAAATACTTGCAGAGATAGAGACCTGTCTGAATGAAGTTAGAGAAGAAATTTTTTTTAAACTTCAGCCTAAGCTTAGATGCACATTAGGTAAGTAATTGTGTAGCCTGACTGATCCGCTGTAGAAATACATACAGCATAAGGAAATGCATTGTTGTAGTGCTTGGTAAATATGTATTAGAAGTCAGGTGTAGTGTCATTTGGAGGCACTTGGGAGGCAGAGGCAGGTGAGTTCGAGGCCAGGCAGGTCTACATAATGAGTTGAGAACAGCCATAATGACACAGTAAGATCCTACCTCAAAATGAAAATAAAATAAAATATATATCTAATTAATGTATGTATATATATATTAGAACATATGTTAGATGTGAAGATTTGATGCTGTTGTGAATTGTAATTTGTTTGCCTTCTTAGTGAATATTTAGTTACAGCAGAGTTGAAATTTAAAGTCTATGACTTAATCACAAATGTGTACTAAATATCTACAACTATACACTTGCCATTTCTAGCAGGAGGATTTTTCTTTTTCTTTATAAGAAATACATTATTTTGACTTAACATTTTTATATAAAAATAGCAATGGCCGGGTATGATGATACATGTCTTTAATCCCAGCATTTGGGAAGCAGAGGCAGGCAGATCTCTGTCTACAAAGCCAGCCTGGTTTACATAGTGAATCCTAGGACAGCCAGGCCTACATACTGAGGTCGTGTCTCAAAAAAAAAAAAGGCAATGGGATCCTATCACAAAGATGCTGTTCAAATAGCCTTTGCAGTTGCAGGTGTTTGCAGCACATGCCGGAGTAATGAAACCTGTTGTCCACCTTCCAGTCCCTCCCTCACAACAGTTGCTGGAAAGTTTTGGGCAACTGTAGTTCCAGGCTAGGGAAGAGCAGGGCCCTGAGAGCAGGCTTGGTCTAAGGAGGAGGCGGGAGGCAGTCTGCAGTTTGTCTCCTGGACCTTGGAAGCCCTGAGGATGAGAAGGAAACCACTGTAAGGATGGGATCCCCTATTACACAGCCTCCTTCATCTCAAAGCTGGCACTTAGGGTCATGGTTTTGTTTAAGGACAGCAGAATCCTACCATCTCTAGTCAAAGTGGCAGGAGTTTAATTATTCAAGGATTAGACTAAAGGTTGAGATAAATAGGGGGGTTCAAAATTGATCCTTTACCCTTGTGTATCAAATCTGTGCCACTGTAGAGTTGGTAGATCTGAACAGAGGTGGCATTTGAATGGTTATGACCAATTCTGATGCGCTTTTCTAGCGTTTTCACTGATTTTCAGTGGTTTTTGTTTTCATGTGCAGGGTTATAGCTCTGAGGCCTTTCCCTTCTGAGAAGGAAGGCAGCATGGGTGTCATATGTTCTTAGGTTCTCATGACATTTACAAAACAAGAGGCCAGCGTGGGAGCTGAGTTGATGCTGGCCGCGTGTGGAGGTTGTTCCACCGTCCTCCAGATCCACCGTGACCGACGGACTGCCAGGCAGGGCTCACACCTAGGTGCTGGAGACTTGCAGGGTGTTGACCACTTGCCTTCCCTGTACAGTTGACAGTCGCAGCTTTTGACCTCTCCTTTTCCTTTTCTCTTCTGCAGGTGAGATGGAAAGTCCTGTGTTTGCATTGCCTGCTCTCTTAAAACTAGACCCCCATGTGGAGAAGCTCTTTACATACTCTTTTTCTTGGAATTTTGAATGTTCCAATTGTGGACACCAGTATCAAAACAGGTCAGTTTGGGGTTTTTAATGGATTCTTTCGGCTGAATGGTTCATAGCGTAATTTAAATAACACATTTTGCACCTCTAGTGAGTGTACTCTGTCTTGGGACTTCCACCCTTGATACACCCCCCACTCCCAGGCAAGGTTATAGGATAGCCCAGGCAGGACTTGCCGTGTAGCCCAGGTTAGTCAAGACTTGAGACTTTCCGCCTTGGGATCCAGAGTGTAGAGTAGAAGCTGTGTCCGCCTGTCTTGGACCCCAGCACATCTCTTTTTTCTTTTTCTAAGATAGGGTCTTGCTAAGTAGCTCAGGCTGACCTCAGATTTGCCACTTTCTTGCCCCAGCCTTCTGAGTTCTGCAAATGGAGGCATGGATCACAGCTGGCTTCCACATCTTAACTCCGCCCACTAACGCTAAAGGAACAGTTTGCAACACAAGACTGTACTCTAGTTGGCTTGCTGCTGTGAGTTAGCTAAAACAAAGCAAAGGCGTTCTCTTCATTTCCTTAGTGCAAGTTAGAAACAGAGGAGAATAGCGCCCTTGACGCTCTGGAAAGCCCTTAGCTGGCCTTCTGCTCACAAGTCCTTGGAACTGTTTTGTTTACCCTTCTGTTAAAGATAAGGCTTTTGTTTGCTGTAGGCCTCTGTCATGGAGCTGCTCTTAGTGGATGGTAGCATCCAGCAGAGGTTACCTCTGTTTTCTGGTTCAGGAGTGCAGCAGAGAGGGTAGGTACTTATCTGACGTGCCCCCTCTTGAGCAGACCAGGGAAGCTGCTAGCTGGCTATTAAAAGATGACCTACCAGCCGGGCCGTGGCAGTGCACGCCCTTAAACCCAGTACTCAGAGGCAGAGGCAGGCGGATCTCTGTGAGCTTGAGGCCAGCCTGGTCTACAGAGTGAGTTCCAGGACAGCCAGGATACACAGAGAAACCCTTCTCTCTCTCTCTCTCTCCTCTCTCTCTCTCTCTCTCTCTCTCTCTCTCTCTCTCTCTCTCTCCCTCCCTCCCTCCCTCTCCCTCCTCTCTCTCTCTCTCTCTCTCTCTCTCTCTCTCTCTCTCTCTCTCTCTCTCTCTCGTTTTGCGCCTTTCCTGGAACTCACTCTGTAGCCCAGGCTGATCTGCCTCTGCCTCCCAAGTGCTGGGATTAGAGGCGTGCGCCAACACCGCCAAAAACAACAACAACGAAAAGACAACCTGCTTTGTGGGTCATTCTTCATAATATTACAGTAGAGTCAGTCCTTACCACTGCAGCTCACCTGTGAGCAAGCTTCAAAAGTTAGAAGGTAAAATGTGAGGAAATTGTTACACAGCTAGCCATGGTCTCAAAAGGATATCTGGACAGTAGGAAACAGTCAGAGAGGTGAGTCTGGAAGAATGCTGCAGGAGTGAAGGCAGCAGAGGGTGCTTTTTGTTTTTGTTTTTCTAGACAGGATTTCTCTGTGTAGCTTTCGTGCCTGTCCTGGATCTGGCTCTGTAGACCAGGCTGGCTTCGAACTCACAGAGATCCACCTGCCTGGCTCTGCCTCCCGAGTGCTGGGATTAAAGGCATGTACCACCACCACCGCCTGGCTCAGAGTGTACTTTTTAATCAGTTGCTCTCAACTGCTAGGAAAGGGTGAAAATTCACACTGTGACTTGAAATATTTGTGTAAGCAAGCGAGTATTCCCTTCCTGGGTTTCCACTGATTTGTACAAATGGTCTGGTTTTCTCATAGTAACTCAGTAGTAGAATCAGGAAACCTCTGGACTTGTTTCATGGCTCCATGGCTCCCTTGCTCACTGTGCTAAACTCCCTAATCACTACCTGTGTTTTAATAATATAAACAGAGCAGATGATTAAAATCAGCTTAATTACAGCTTTTCTAGAATTCACAGGTAGCACTTTGACAGCTTTTCATCGAGTGTGTTCTGTGTGCCAGGAGCTCCCCAGCCTCTGGGAGTGATTTTTGTTGTGGCCAGTTCAGATGACTAGTTGCTTAGGAGAGCAGTTCTGAACTCAGTGCAGAGGGCTGGTGGCTCAGCAGTCAGCGCAGGCTTTTGGCAGATGGTCAGTGGGCTTGGACAGCGCTTGCACAGAGCTCAGAGAAAGCTCCAGGGACGCCACCAGCCACTTTGGTTTGCATCTGGTTTTTATTTCTTTAAAAGTAGTTGTTAGCCGCGAGTGGTGGCACATGCCTTTCATCCCAGCACTCAGGAGGTAGAGGAGGTAGAGGCAGACGGATCGCTCTTGTGAGTTTTGGGTCAGCCTGGTCTACAAAATGGATGCCAGGACTGTTACACAGAGAAACCCTGGATTGAAAAACCACACACAAAAAAACAGTGATTGTTTAAGTTTCTTTAGAGTGTTCTTTCATTCTAAAAATAAAAGCAAATGCGGAGTCAAAGCTAAGATGCAGTGGCATTTAGTCAGTGTACGTGAGGTCACAAATACTCACTTGTACTTGCTCTGACAGAGACTCTCAGCTAGTCCTTTCATGTGGTGCCTCTAGTCCTTGTGCCAGTGTAAGGCTTTTATTTGACTCAGTAGTGACTTCCTGGAGAGGCTAGAAACTGGTCTGTAGAGGCTGGGGGTCCTGATGCAGACCCAGTTTGTCTGCCTCTCATTGTCTGTACAGAGGCTGGAGCACTTACCGCTTGAGGGTTGGTTGGCAGGGGAGTGCCACGTTCCGTGCCTAATGGTCCACACACTGAGTGCTCAGAAATGTCACATTAACATTAATGGAGACAAAATCCTTATTACTATCTCAGAACTAGGAGTCTTGACTTAATCATGTCTTAAAGAATGGTGCATAGTCTGGGCACACAGGTCTGGGCATACAGAGCAACCTGTGTGTTGCTTTGCATTTAAAAGGTTAGCTTTTCTGCAAAACAGTCATTGTTAACTGCCAGTGCTCTCTTTGCTCAGGTACCATATGCCAATATTATTTGTTATTTAGAGGAGAAAAGCTTATGTTTCTTTGGCAGTATGATACTTGTTTTAATAAAATATTTTTCTTAAAGTTGATGCAACTAGGATTCATTATACACCGTTGAAGGTCATCTTGACTGATGCTGTCAGGATTCAAGCTAAAGTGAATCCAGTGATTGAGCCACCTGTGTAGAAGCAGAAGCGCTCTACAAGGGCGTTTTTCTAATAGTAAGAAAGTTAAGTTGTGCGGATTTAAAAATAGCACCCTCTCGTTGGCAGTGATGGCTAGTCTAGTTTGCGCTGCATACACTGAGTGTGACATTTGACAGCCTTAGAGAGGGATGCTCGCCAAGAACCTCTGATGCTTCTTCCTCTTGGGGTCCCTGGCGGTGTTTAGAGACACTGGCTGCTGCGGCTGGGGACTGATCCTGGAATGTGATAAGTAGAGACCAGGAGTGACCCTAAACCTCCAGTGTGCACAGTGGGGCCTCACAGGTCTTTCTCTGGAGTAAAGTGTCAATGGCGTTGGTGCTGGGAAACTGCCGTCCACCCCTCTGTGCTCCTCCCAGCTGAAAACCAGTCAGTGTGGAGTCGGCAGTCTCCAGCTTAGCTAGAGAGGGCAGGCCATCACTGGACTAACACATGCTGGGAAACGAGCACAAATGAGTTTAGCAAATGCCTTCAAGTTGTACCTGTTTTTGCAGGTGTTTGAAGAGTCTGGTCACCTTTACAAACGTTGTTCCTGAATGGCACCCACTCAATGCTGCCCATTTTGGTCCGTGTAACAGTTGCCACAGTAAATCACAAATAAGAAAAATGGTGTTGGAAAGGTGAGTTTAAATTTACTTACAATTTTTAGGATGTAGTGAAGATGGATTTACATTTTTTATGTATTGGGAAGGGAATAGTGACTACAACCTACCTTTCAGAAGTTTGAGTGAACACATCCTTATGAACCGCCAAATGCTAATCATTTAAAAGAACTCCGGTAGACAAGCTATACCAGGGGGAGTACCACAATAGGGGTGCTGTGGGGTGGTCGGCCCCTCTCTTGTAGTTGTGTGTGTGTGTGTGTGTGTGTGTGTGTGTGTGTGTGTGTGTGTGTGTGCGCGCGCGCGCGCTTTGGTAGTATTAAATTTTTTCCTCTTCCATGAAATGCCTAAAGTCATTAGAGTTCTGGATTTTCTTGAATTTCAAGAACTAAGATATACAGAGTCATGCTGGTGCCTTGTGTGTCTATGTATACATATGCATATAATTTATTTTTATTTTATGTGCATTGGTGCTTTGCCTGCATGTCTGTCTGAGTGAGGGAGTTGGATTCCCTGGCACTGGAGTTACAGACAGGTGTGAGCTGCCATGTAGGTGCTGAGAATTGAACCCGGGTCCTCTGCAAGAGCAGCCAGTGCTCTAACCACTCAGCCCATCACTCAGCTCCACCTTGTGTGTCTTAATGTCTGTCTTCTCCCAGATATCAGCCGGCTCATTCTTCATCGTCTTAGAAGCTTTTCGCTGAGGTTGAGCAAGTGTTTTCATTGTATTTGCAAGCTGTTGGCTTTGTTCTAAGTGACTGCTTCCTCTGGTGGGTAGAGGCTAGGGAGGTGTTAGACATCAGCTTTCTGCAGCGAACAACCCCGTCAGTGAGGGGGGGTGTGTTCTGGAGCCTTCCCGCTCAGGCTGGCTGCAGTAAAGGGTGAGCTGTAATCTGACGGAAGAAGCAACCAGTGACATTAACCTCTGCTGCCTTCAGAGCTGCAGCAGTTCCTCAGAGATTCCTCAAGGCTTGTTCTCATTGCATTACTAGATTCTCCGGGAATGTAATAGTGCTGTAGCTCGCGCTGAGGTGGGTGTCTGCCTCCTCACCCCCTCCAGGCTTCCCCTTCAGCCCTGCGGCTCCGGAGGCTGCTGCTCTGCAGTCTGGACTCCCACCTCGGCTGGTGGTGGTAGTGTGCTCTTGGTTTCCTTTTAGACGCTCTTGCTCAGAGTTGCTGCCCTCTGCCGCCCCTGGCAGGTGCTGGTTAGCGTCCACTGGTTCCGCTCTCTGTCTGGAGTGCTGTGGGCCCCTGGTCCTGACGTAGCCCCGAGCAAGCGTCCCGCATTGTGAGTAAGTGCTTACCCGGTCTAAACCGGCACTGAGTTTGCACTATTGTTGGTGGACACGTGTCCTTCCCTCAGACAGTGTGCACAGCCGCGGAAGGGTTTGCCGTTTGGTTTGCTTTGTTTGTTCACTGGATGGTTTCAGTGCATAACACCTCTTGACGTGCAAATGCTTCAAGTCTGTGGGTCCTCGCCACACTGGCCCTGGTTTACTGGAAACTTTGGAAGCTGCTGACTTCCGTCCTCCTCGCCAGTTTCCCTCTGTGGCTCTTCTCTGGGCCTGTTACCTCGGGCCGTAGCCTGACCCTACACTCAAGCATCTGTTGCATGTTAATTGACTCTGAGCATCTGTGGACGGCACCTCTGTGTGGTCCTCTCGTCACTGTCTCCTCCATTCTGCTATGCTATCCTGTCTCTGTCCCCCACCCCACCCCACCCCACCCCACCCCACCTCATCCGAGACAGCATTTCCCTGTGTAGCCCTGGCTGTCCTGGATCTCGCTCTGTTTACAGGCTGGCCTCACACTCACAGAGATCCGCCTGCCTCTGCCTTCCAAGTGCTGGGATTAAAGGTGTGTGTGTGCCGGCCACCACGCCTTGCTCCCTGTCTGTCTTGGAAATACTTGCTGGCTTCAGGACTGTAGCTTGTTTTGTCCTTCCCTACTCCTGACACTCAGCAGCTTCTGAGGGAGGCAGAGTGAGGAGGAGCAGCAGCTGCCTTGCCCGGAAGTCTGTTGTGTGGCCCGGGGACCAGGACAGTAAAGGCAGCAGCGGTACACGGCTGCCTATTGTGGGATTACCTGGGCATCTTGGTGTTTGTAATCACATCTGATGGCCGTATCGGCTTTCTCTCCGGCTGGGGGCTGAGGATTTACTCCTGTATTATGTTGTTTGATCTGCTAAGTGACTGCATTGCAACATACACTTTTTAATTGTATAAATATGTTGCTTTTATTTACTTAAAGATTCGTGCTCTGATCAGCAAATGTTACCATTATGTACAGTCATGTTTGAGTTTAAAATGTGTTTTAAATTCCAGTGGATTAGTTAATAAGCCAGATTTATGATAAGGACATTTTCTATTTTCTTCAAAGGTAAATTAAATTTATGTAAAATTACACTTAAATTTTAAATGCAAGGTATTTGTATAAGACTGTTTTGCTCCAAAATTAGTACAATTTGACTTGCTAGTATTTAATAGAACTTAGGGATAATAGGACATTCATCAGCTGAATGTGATGATGCCAATACCCAGGAGGCAGAGGCAGGTAGGTCTCCTGAGTTCAAGTGTGGTTTGGTCTACAAGTGAGTTCCAGACCAGCCAGCATAGAAAGGTAGGTAGGTCAGTCGGTCAGTCAGTCCATCAAACAAATAAATTGATCATGAGACTCTATTCAGCTATATATCCTTCTAAAATCTCATGTCAGTCCCCCCAGGGCCTCGTCTCAGATCACCCACATGTGTAATACATAGCCCTTAGGAATCGGGCAGTAAAACATGCCTGCTGAGTCCAGCTCCGCCACTTCTCTCTCAGTGAGTTGTTTAGGAGGTCTAGCCTGGGTCTGACGGTGTGAGCACTGCCTGCCTTACTGAGATGAGTGAGTTGTTTAGGAGGTCTAGCCTGTGTGGCTAGAGTTTTCCTGCCTTGCCCACAGTCAGGACAAATCCTTGTCACCCGCCAGTCCCACAGCCGCTCAGACCCAACCAAGAAAACACAGAGACTTATATTGCTTACAAACTGTATGGCCGTGGCAGGCTTCTTGATAACTGTTCTTTTATCTTAAATTAACCCATTTTTATAAATCTATACCTTGCCACGTGGCTGGTGGCTTACCGGCGTCTTCACATGCGGCTTGTCCTGGCGGTGGCTGCAATGTCTCCCCCTCAGCCTTCCGCTTCCCAGAATTCTCCTCTCTCCTTCTCCCACCTACTTCCTGCCTGGCCACTGGCCAATCAGTGTTTTATTTATTGACCAATCAGAGCAATTTGACATACAGACCATCCCACAGCAAGCCTGAGTCTGACGGTGTGAGCACTGCCTGCCTGCCATCATCTCAGGCCCTTGCTGGTTGTTGTCCCGGTTGTTGGAGACAGGCACGGGGTCTCTTGGCTGGTGAGACAGGGTTTGCCTTGTGGTTTAGGCTGACCTGGTTTGTGTATGTAGCTCAGGCTGGCCTCAGACTTAAGCCCCGACCTCCCTCCAGAGTTCTGGCATTGCGGCACAGCCACTGTGGCCTGAGAGTCCACTTAACTGAATCTCTAGCTGGGCAGGAAATGCCTTCAGGCTCCTGAACCAGCTCCAGACAACAGTCGTGTCCCTTGTGGGGCACTTGGGTTTGCTGAAGATGGTTGTCTTCTGACCATTTGACCATTTGAGTTCCAGCTGATTCGACTCGGGTGTTTTCTTAGCGTCTGAAAGATGGGGGTGATACAACCCAAAGTGAACCATGGCTTAAAAATAATGTTTACAGACCTTTGTTTTTGCCTGAAACTGACATTACTGTAGTACAGATATGGAATTGTTAAATTTGCATCCTCTAAGATTTGAGTTATTAGAGAAGTTCTGATGAAAATTGACTTTGTGATCCAGCTCTTAGTATAAGATATGACTGTCCTGGTGGGGAGGGATTGGTAGTCCTGCTGTCCTTAGGTGGCAAGGGGAATGTATTCTCTGTGCTATTCCTGAGGTTCATCCTTCCAAGAGAGGTGCGCCTCTGTGACCCAGATGCCGATGACTCTTAGTCTTCAATTGACTCTAGTTCCAGGGTTGGTGGTCCATTCTGTTTCCTATGGTTACAGTAGAGCCTAAACTAACTGGCGCTCCTCAGATTTGAGCATCCTCTGTGGCTGACGTCCTGGGTGGGGTGGGGTAGGAAGAAGCCTGAAAACAAAGCAGGCAGGGCTCAGTTCCTGAGAGGCTGGATGGGACAAGCTGAGGTTTGGAGTTGTAGGGCACTGGAGTCTAGAGATCCAGACGCAGCGAGGAGTGGAGGACACACATGCCGAGGTTGTAACTTGTGCCGCTTTTTTTGTTTTGTTTGTTTTTTGTTTTTTCCAGACAGGGTTTCTCTGTGTAGTTTTGGTGTCTTTCCTGGAACTCACTTGGTACCCCAGGCTGGCCTCGAACTCACAGAGATCCACCTGCCTCTGCCTCCCAAGTGCTGGGATTAAAGGCGTGCGCCACCACCGCCTGGCAACTGGTGCCCTTTTTAAAGCAGACGCTGCCTGATGAAATGTCTGGTGGTGGAGGCCAGACATTTCATGACTTTGGACATGGTAAAGCACAGGGGGTTGGAATTGTCTTCTAGAGCTTCCCTGATGACGGAGAGAAGAGCTGGGTGGGGGTGTACTCAGCGCTGCAGCCCACTCAGCGCCTGGGAGGCTCAGGGGTAAGGAGGACACTCTGAGGGTTCGCCCGCCTGTGTGGCTGAAGTGGAAGGGCGTCCTGTCAAGATTGTGACATTGTTCAGCCAGCCCCTCTCCTTTAAGCCCTGGAGAACTGAGACACATGGTCAGCCTCTTTGCAGGGGCTTGCACAGGTAGCTACTTTAGAATTTGTGTAGCCTGGCCATTCTCTTTCCCCTTCCTGTGTAGTGACATTTCGGTCCTGTGTGATTTCAAAGCAGCTTCTGGGGCCTCTGCTTGCGTTCAGCTAGAATATGAATGTGGGTCCATCTTGGCTCATTGACTCACTCACTGGCTACTGCTTCAGAAGCCTTAGAATGTATAAAAAGCAAGCAGTCTGGCAGGTGCTCTCACATGTATTGGGTCATTTACTCTTGTTCTCATATATATATATATATATATATATATGTGTGTGTGTGTGTGTGTGTGTGTGTGTGTGTGTGTGTGTGTGTATATATATATATATATATGTTTATAAATAAATATATATTTCCTAAAATGTTCCTGTGCAGACGTTGAGGTTTTCTAGTATAGACTCAAGAGGTTTTAGGTAAGTAGCCTCAGAAGGTACTTGGAGTGGTAAGTGTCATACCTGTGAGGCTCAGGGAACCGAATACAAGACTTGAATACTGAAATAATTTATTAGTAATAGAGACTCCGAATCTATGGCCTGCCTGTCCAGCTGTGAGAATCTCTGTTTTACTGTGGATCACTGAAAGACACATACTTCATAGCCTAACAGTTGATAGTATGTATACTTCACTGGCACATTTTATGGTCAGCAACATCTTGGAATTGGTAAATTAAGTCAGATTTTAAAAACCAGCACAAGCCAGGGACAGTGGTGGTGTACACCTTTAGTCCCAGCACTTGGGAGTCAGAGGCAGGTGGATCTCTAAGTTTGAGACAACCTGGTCTACAGAGAGAGTTCCAGGACAGCCAGGGCTGTTTCACAGAGAAACCCTGTCTGGAAAACCAAAACAATTCAACCACCACCAGGACAAAGAATGTGGTGATATGGATGGTTTGGAGGACTTTCAGGTTTTTCAGTTTTGAGGACTTCATTACCTCTAACAGCATAATTGACAGGGAATGATTCACATGCCATTCCTTGTCAGTTTGAGTAATCTTACAGTTTGGACATTGATTCAAGTTCATTTTCAGCTGAATAAATTCTGATAAGGAAGTAGATTTGACCTCTGTTGAAATGTTAGGATTAACTATTAGGGTATCCACCATTTCTTAACCCAAGAGCTTAGTTACATCTAGTTATTTAAGGCCTGTCTCTAGGTTTGTTTCCAGTTTGACATGTTTATAATAGTAAATTGTACTTTTGAATTTTGAGCATCTTATAGTTTATAATAAATCAACTAGTGTATTTTATTTTCTTCTCCCTCCACTTAAGGACAAATTAAGTTTTTCTTAAGTGTAAATTTGAATTTAACGGATCTCTTTACTCCCTAAGAAGAGGGAGAAATTGGCCAACTCAGTGTCTGAATTATCTTAGACATGAGATTTTTCCACTAACTGCTCTTTCTTCTGAACAGAAGTGATTGATTAGGCACCTGAAACCAGAGAAAACCCTGAAGGCGCTGGGCTCCTGCCACCCTGGCTCCGCAGCAGGGGTCTCTGAGCTCCGAGCTGCTGGCAGGGCCAGTTTTGTCTGCGGGTCCTGCCAGTCTCCCTGCACAGGTCCAGCTGCTGCGGGTGCCCTTCCAAAGGGCTTGGTGTCCGTCCCATGCTTCTTAGAGCCGCCTCTCCTGGCTGATTGCGGTGCACATGGGAGGTGCTGGAGCAGAGTTGGTGCAGCCGGCCTCATGCGTGCCACTGGACGGTCCTGAATGGCGGACATGTGGCATGAAATTGGTTTGACTTGTGCCTCTTTTCCACAGAGCATCGTCAGTATTCATGCTGCACTTCGTGGAAGGCTTACCTCGGAAGGATCTGCAGCACTATGCATTTCGTTTTGAAGGCAGTCTTTATGAAGTCACATCTGTGATACAGTACCAAGCAAATAACCACTTTATAACGTGGATTTTAGATGCTGATGGTAAGTGTTGGAAGGTTTTATGATACTGAGCGTGGGAAATAGAGCCTCCTGGGTTTTGTTTTGTTGTAAAGACAGACTTCCCCTAGATTTTTTAAATTTTATTTTAAATGTGGTGTTTTGGAGTATCCTTCGCAACTCTATGCCGTGGATCTGTAGGATTTACCTATTTACTTGTATTTCTTACTTCATTGGTTATTCATGTAGACACTTTTCTCACTATGCTTCCCAGCCTGGTCTTTTGTACCCCTGATGTGTGGGTCATCCACTGAGTTTTTTTGTATTAGCTATTTTTCTGTCTTTACTGTGTGTGTTAACTGGCATGGAATGTTAATTCAGCAAACCTAGAATAGTGCACTGTTACCCCAAGGCTCATGATCCACCCTTGGTGCATTGTCCACCTTCTGTGTGCATTGGTAGGTGTGTGGCTGTACCAACATGTATCCACCATTGTAGCACCACACAGAGTAGTTTTCTGAAACACCACTGTCCTCCACCTCCACCCTTCCTCAGTTCCATTGCCTTCCTCCTAGGGGTCAGGCTCTTTCTAAAACGGTAAATAGCTTCCATTATACACAGGGCAGCCTTTTCAAGTGCAGTGGTTTGGCCTAGTAATGTGAATTTAGTGTTCTTCCACTGCGTTTCTCAAGTGACATCCCCTTGTGTCTGAATGCGGAAGCCTGGGTACTTTGACCTCCTAAGGAGAAGGCGTGCGTCTTGGGGCCGGGGAGATGGCTGGGTCAGCAGATTCCTTGCCGTGCTGCAGGAGCTCCTGAGCACTAGTTCCCAAACCGCAGACAAAAGGCAGGGCGCAGTGGTGCACACTTGCGGTCCAGAGCTGGAAAGGCAGAGCCCTGTAGCTTGCTGGCCAGCCAGCCCAGCTCCTTAGCAAGTGAGAGACCCTGTCTTCAAAGTGAAGGTGGACAGTGCCCAAGGAATGCCACCTGAGGTTGTCTTCTGTCTGTGCCCTCCTAAACACACACACAAGAAAAGCCATCCTGATTGCTTCCATGTTTAGACAGACATAAGTGACGGATGGCTTCAGGACCTACAGTTACAGACAGACTTTGCACTCAGTTTGTGCAAATACCAAGGAGTTTGGTTACTAGATCAAATGGCAGTTTTGTTTGGTGAGAAACTATGATGCTGTCTTTTAAAGGGGCTAAATTTGCCATCTCCCATTCACACAAACAGTGAAAGGGAATTGTGATTGTCCCCAGCATTGCTGGCACTTGGCAGTGGTGGAGACTTTGGCCATTCCAGTAACAGTAACGGAATCGAGAAAGAGCTATCAATCTGTCAATCCTGTCCGTGTCCGGGCCGGGTGAGGTTTCCCGTCTCCTTATACATGCATACATGTGTCCCCACACTATATTATTTAGGCAGAACTGTGGGGTTCTTTGTGACATTTTGCCTGTATACAATGTGCTTTGACTGTCTCTGCTTACCTATAACCCACATTCGCCTCTCTCTCCAGCTCTTGCTGGTCATGTCCACTTCACTGATAGTATTTTAATTTTGTTTTAATTTTTCTCTTTGAGGGATTTAAAGAAAAAAAATTATTGGGCCTTAGGCCTCTATTTGTTTAGTTACTACTGTGATAACTTAGAAATTGACCAATACATAAGCATCTAAATTGGTCCGAAGCTCAGCTGCAGAAAGGACTTTCTCCTTTCTTAACCTCCCTGTTTCCGTTTCTCAAAATTAGTTCTTTTTCTTTTTTGTCTCCCCCCGAGACAGGGTTTCTCTGTGTAACAGCTCTGGCTGTCCTGGGTCTCACTCTGTAGACCAGGCCGGCCTTCTACTCAGAGATCCAGCTGCCTCTGTGTCCCAGAGGCTGGGATTAAAGATGTGTGCCACCATACCTGGCTCTTGAAGATTAGTTCTTCATGGGCCCTTTAGCTTGAGGGGGAAGTGTGTTTTCTGTGTGTGCTGTGTGAGGATGTCTCCAAGCATACTGTCACACTGTAAGAGAGTACTGTAGGCTGGGGTATCCCCACTGCTGCAGAAGTGCATGTGATACTTGGCTCCATGCTTTCTCAGGTCACTGCATCTGTCTGTAGATGGAGTGAGCTGTGTGTTTGCTTTGTCACAATTCCCTTGTTAATTAATTATTGAAAAGCTATTGTTCATCCAGACTTGTAGTTGTTAGCTTTTCTCAAATTACCCTGTGGCATAACTAAAATGTAAATAAATGTGAATGACTCCACCTCCCTTTAACACCCCACCCCTGCTGTCTTTTGTCTGTTTTCTTTCCTTTCCAGCCATGGTTTCTGTTTGCTTAATTTTTTTTATTGTAGCAAAATGGACATAATATAAAATGCTCCATTTCAGTATTTTAAGCTTATAGGGCTCCTTGGCGTTAACTTCATATACAGTGCTACAGATCCATCTCCAGCACCCAGGTCTGCAGCTGCTCATCACTAAAACAAGCTGTGCTCACCAGACACAGTTCCCCATCTTACCTCCCCTGGCTCTTTTAGCCACTGAGCTACCTTGTGTCTCTGAATGTTACAGCTCTGGGCACCTCATGCAGGTGGAACCAGAGGATTTGCCTTTTTGTGTATGGCTTATTTTATTTAGCACATTTTCAGGGTTTATCTCTGTCAAATTGTGCCAAATCTCCTTCCTTTCTAAAGCTGAGTAATGGCTCCATTCGTGTGTTTGGGGGCACTGATGGGCAGACTCTTAAAGCCCCAGTGTCGCTTCTCTGGGGTGTGTACTCAGGCGCACTCTCTGAATGGCTAGATTATTTCTGTGCATTTTATAATCCCTCCAGCAATACACCAGGTTCCAGATTTTTCCCAGCCCTGCCAGCATTCATTAGCTCCCTTAAAAAAAAAAAAAAAAAAAAAAAGCTATCTTTCTAAGGTGTCCTTTTTTCTTCTCCTTTAAGGAATAGTTTAATAGTTGCTTCCTTACTCCTAGTCTGTGTTTGTCTCCTTCATACGTCCTCTACCATGCCACACCTACCACATCCCTGAAATTGTGCAAGTGGAAAGGCCTGCCAGTGCCCCAGCTGCCATGTGATGCGCCCTGAGCCCGTTCCCTAGAGTGCTGCAGTGTTGATCCTTAGACTTGCTGTGTACGTGGAGCAACTTACTCTGTGATTGATGTTGAGTATGTTAGCAGGTCAGAAGTCCAAGTGATTCCAGTGTGATTTAGTGTGTGTTTACTAGAGTGTACACTGTCCTGCAGACCTCCCTGAATTTCCGATTGCTGCACTGTGTAGCCTGTAACTTGTGAGGTCAAATGGAAAGTAGCACCTGACAGAGTAGAGCCGAGGAGAAGGCTGTGCTTCACGGCGCTCCTCCTGTGGGTGCGGGGTGATGGAGCTGCGGGGAAGGGGCATGGTGTCGGGGAGGTCTCACCTGTGACTTTGTGTTTTATTTACTTCCAGGGAGTTGGCTGGAGTGTGATGACTTAAAGGGTCCATGTGCTAAAAGACACGGGACATGTGAGGTGCCGGCCTCAGAGGTGCACATTGTTGTTTGGGAAAGAAAGTCCCAGGTACCGACTGAGCCAGCCGCCTGCCTTCCACGCACAAAGCCGAGAGCGCAGCAGGCGTCAGGTGAGGAGCAGCCAGCTTCGCCAGCACTGTGTTCTGTGGGTGGGACTGCCACCTCAGAACCCTCAGTCGCCCACCCCACTCATATGCCAGTTGCTCCTCAGACTTTTCCAGAAGTCCAAGCTGTAGCTCATGGCAATAGTGTACTTGCGGGAACAAAAGGCATGCTCGAAAGTGCCTCTGTTTCTCAGAGTGACTCCAGAGATGGCCTGTTAGAAGACAAGCCTGTGGTGGCGAGTGCAGGACTGGGCGGAGCTCTTCCTTGGCCGCCAGGAGACTCGCTGATGACTTCCCTACTGTCTAGCCCGGGTGAAGGACAGCTAGTCACCCCGCCAGTTGTGAGCACAGCTGTGAGCACAGCCCCGCAGGAAGGACCCGTGCAGGCAGGACACACGGTAGTTCCTAAACCTGTGACTGATGCCCCTGTTCCTATTCCTGCTCAGGAACTGAAGTCCGTGGCAGCTGAGAAGGACACTCAGACACAGTTGCTGCCACTTACAGCCGAGAGGCTAAAACCCGCACAACCTGGTAACTCTCAGGCATCCAGTCTGAGAAAGAGAGAAACTGCAGCATCTTCTAATGCTGCGGGAACAGCCAGGTCACCACAGACTCAGCCTCGGAAAGACGATCAGAAGAAAGCCTTCGTGGGAAGCTGGGTGAAGGGGCTCTTGAGCCGGGGTGGTGCCTTCATGCCGCCCTGTGTTTTGGCTCAGAATAGAGCAGTGACTGACCTGCAGCCCTCCGTTAAAGGGGCCAATAATTATGACGGCTTTAAGACGAAAAGTATAAACCGGAAGGCGAAGAAGAGGACGTCCAGGAGGACGGCTAAGCACGTGGACGAGCCGTCTCCAGGCAGCAGCTCCCCACCCTCAGGGAGCACAGCTGCTGTGCCCCATGCTGGTGGGACAGCCTCGTCACCCCTGTTGAAGGGGCAGGAAAGCTCTCGGGCAGCCCCCCTCACCCACAGTTCCCATGGCAGTGAAAGCGCCATCTCTCCAGCCAGCTGTGGAGATGCAGCTGAAGATCAGGTTCATAAGCTTCGGCTCAAACTTCTTAAAAAATTAAAGGCAAAAAAGAAGAAACTAGCTGCTCTCATGTCTTCCCCGAACCGTGGGACATCTGTGAGTGACCACTCAGAGCCAGTGTCCCATTGTGGGTCTCCAGATGACTGTGAGTCCATAGAGGATCTGTTGAATGAGTTACAGAATCAGATTGACCTCGCGGACAGCAATTCTGGGTACGCCACTGCTCCTGGTGGCGCCTCATGCGACGGCCAGAGTCAGGAGGAGATTTTAGCAGAACTGCTGTCGCCTACGGCCCTGTCAGAGCCCTCGGCGAGTGTGGGGCCTGACCTGAGGTCCTTGGAGATGGGGGACAGCACACTAGCACCTGATGAATTGAGTGCTGTTTCCCAGAACACCTACCTGACACAGGACCATAACTACTGCAGCCCCGAGAAAAACCAGGGTGAAGCCGAGCTTCCTTCTCTCCCAGACAGCGCCTGTATAAGAACGTTGAACTTGGGGAGCCCCATGAAGACTGATATTTTTGATGATTTTTTTCCTACTTCAGCATTGAATTCTTTAACAAATGACACATTAGATCTACCTCATTTTGATGAATATCTGTTTGAGAATTGCTGAGCTGTTGTTAACGTTTTAGTTTAACACTGACCACTACTGCAAGAGGCCATGACTTACGGGTAGTGCTGGCTGACATGCACACCCTTGTGTCCTAGCCTTGGGGAAGGTGGAAGCTCCTGGGCTCTCCCTTTGGTTCTTGTGAAGCGTGGACCTACTGCAAATTAAAACCCTTGTTTTTGTCAGTTTCGTTTTGTGAGTACAGAGTGGTAGATTGTACACTTGGCTGCATTAAATTTCCAGGTTTTGGCAATTGGGTGTTGGGGTATGGGGAGATGACTCGGGTGGTAAAGCCTTCAAAGGCCACTTCAGGGATGGTGCCACATTGTCCTGGCCTCAGAAGATGCCTTTTGATAAAGCCATAGCCTGGGTTCGGTTCCCAGCACTGTAAAAAGCCAGACCTGGCTTTGTACACCTGTGGTCACAGGTCTGAGAACCCCAGAAGCTGGCCAGCCAGTCGAGCCAGAGTGGTGAGCTCCAGCTGCAGTGAAGACTCAATCTCAAGGAATGAGGTGGGGTGGGCTGACATTGGCCTCTGGCCTCTAGACCGCGCACCTGTATCCACACAAACATGCACACAGAGAGATAAAATGACCTTTGAAAACATGGATGTTTGGTTCAGGAAAACCCAAGCTCACACAATGCACGTGTGAGTGCCTTGACAGTTGCTTCCGATCACCCCAAGCCTGCTGCTTCTGGTGGGACCCTCAGTGCCACCCGTCTTCTGTCCTCTCCTCACAAAGGGTGGCAGGAAGCCCCGTCCTTAGAACTTGGAGCAACGTTAAGTGAGCAGTGTGATGGGTTACAGGAAAGAGTCGTCTACGATGTGCTTAAGGTTTAGATTGCTGTAAACACCATCTTTCTTCCCAACGCAGTTTCTGTACCAGCTGGGGCACCCCCGATCTTACTGCTTCGAAGAGAGTGGTAGTGTTTACAAGCTAAATTCTATTATATGTAAAGTGTTAATTCATTTAAAACTCAGCCTTCCCATGAGTGAGGTAACAGTTGGGGTTTACAGATGAGCAGAACATGCCTGTTAAGTTAGATGGATCAAGTTAGAAGTATTGGACTAGTCAACCTCAGTTTCCAGATAAAGGTGGTTGTTCAAAAGCAGCTCTTGGTGGTGGCGGCGGCACGCACCTTTAATTCCACCACTTAGGAGGTAGAGACAGGTGGATCTCTGTGAGTTCGAAACCAGCCTGGTCTATAGAGCGAGTTCCAGAACAGCTAGGGCTCCACAGTGAAACCCTGTCTCAAAAACCACAAAAAACCAAAGCATCCCTGGTGATTTGAGTAAAACTTGAGTTTTTAGGGTGGCTGGCAGTCAGCACTTGGCCAAGGCACTGTGTTGAATCATCTAACCCCCATATTTACTCCTGAGACTTTTTTCTCTGATTCTGTAAATAATGCATGGTCTAAGGAAGTGTTGTGTGTATTTTGTATTAGGGCAGGGCACACCTGTGGGTAACGTGTGTGTGGATCCCCAAAGTTGGCTTGAGAGTATTTCCCCGTCACTCTGCACTTTCTTCACTGAGGCAAGGTCTGTCTAGTTAGTCAACCTCCGTCCGTCCGTCCGTCCGTCCGTCCGTGTGTGTGTGTGTGTGTGTGTGTGTGTGTGTGTGTGTGTGACGCACCTGTCCATCTCTGAGATTCAAACTCTGACCTCAATGCTCGCACAGCAAACACTTCCCCTGTTGAGCCTTCTCCCCAGGTCTGGGAGAACTTTTTTCCTCTTTGAAATAGCATCTCGTGTAGCCAAGGTTGGCCTTGAACTCATTGTATCCAAAACTGACCTGGAACTACTACTGCTCCTCGGATCCCTCTACATTCGGAGTTCGGGGTTTCAGACTGGAGCCACCACGCCTGGCTAAGTAACTTTTGAATAACTGCCTGATACTCAAAATAATAATGATGGTAGCGTTGGGGAAGGCTGTGGGACTCAGGAGGTAGTGCCTTGATGGAGGAAGTGCATCACTGCACCCAGCCTGGGCTTTTAGAGCTGGCAGCATTTCCGGCCCACTCAGTTTCCTAACTGCGGGCAGCGTGACCACTGCCTCGTTCCTCTGCTTCCATGCTTGCCTGGCGTGTTGGGCTGTATACCCTCCCACTAGGAGCCAAAATAAATCTCAAGTTGGTATTGGTGGGTGTGCACACACAGTTACCTGTAACTCCAGCTTCAAAGGATCCAGCATCCTCTTCTGGCCTCCGTGGGCACTACACTCACTTGCACATATCTATCGCTCCACCTGTAGGAAGCATGGAGGCCCTCGTGCTCACAGATAAGCACTAGGGAAACCAGGAATGTTCGACATGTTCCTCAAAGGGAAATTCGTATAACCTGTTTTCCAACCAGAAGGCTGGAGTAGCGGTGGAATGCTGTCAGTGTGGCCAGGCCACCCCTGGCTCCCCCAGACCCTCAGCACAACATTGTTTACCTTGAGCCTGCATCCTTAATCTGTGGGTCCATCTCTATGGAAGAAGATGTCACTTGGACTTGACAAGAGTTTGATGCAGGCATGTCTTAAGCTTTGTTGTACACATGGGATTGAGTTCATTATCGCTAGGAAACTTCTTTTCCCCAAATTGTGCTGTATTTAAATATGCCTAAACTACCCAGTGTGGAAACTGGCGCAGTTCTAGTGTGTGGTGTCACTGAAGGAAGCCAGAAAGCGAGGAATGCAAATCAGTTATCTGCCGATGTAAATCTCCACGAAGTCCCTCTGAAAGGGTCACTGTTACAGCCCTTCCACCCAGTCACTCCATACTGTAACAAGGCGCACTGTGTTCAGCCCTCAAGACAGCTCTTAGTGTCCCAAACCTTTTGTTAACAGTTGTAGTTAAGGAAAAAAAAAGATCAACTGGCTTTTTATTCAGGTTTTTATGTTGCCCTAAAATCCTTCATCTTAGTTGTTTTCCAGACCTAAAGGAAAGACAGGGACACTGAGTCTTTCCGGTGGAGGGAGATGGCCTCCCCAGCACCTAGCTCACCCACTCCTGAGAGTCTGCAAGCTGCAACACTACTGATAACAAAACCGTTTTCCCAGATAGCTCCGTGTCAAGGACGATACTGAAGCAGGCCTGCTTTGGACTGGAGTGTTTACAGCCTTGTGTTCACTCCCGTTTGCTGGCCACTCAGTCCTGAGTAATAATACACCCCAGAAAACCGCCTTACCATCCCATTTACTGAGGTGGCTGCTGAACAATCAGCAAAGTAGCTCATTCTTTAAAAAAAAATAAAATGTAACCTTAATCATGACACCTGAGTGATGTAATAGCCACAGGCTCATACATAGTCGTAAAGAGACTTTAGGGCAGCTCGCTGGAGCCCACCCCAAGTCTTAGGGCACGAGCTACCCTGTGCCTTTCTGTCCAGATCTGTAATCAACCTAACTGTCTCACTGACTTATCGGCCATTCTTTGCTGTGTAGTCAAGGATCCAGCGTTCCAGGAGTGAAGACACCTCAGGTGAAGCTGTGGCCGCGTGGAGGCGTCGACACTTTTGGACTTGACAGGCCTATGGCCTTTGTTAGAACTCTGAGTGCAAACTCCATAAATAAAAGCCAAGACTCTCGGGAGGCAGAGGCAGGCGGATTTCTGTGAGTTCGAGGCCAGCCTGGTCTACAGAGCAAGATCCAGGACAGGCACCAACTACACAGAGAAACCCTGCCTGGAAAAACCTAAATAAATAAATAAATAAATAAATAAATAAATGCCTGGAAAAACCTAAATAAATAAATAAATAAATAAATAAATAAATAAATAAATAAATAAATACAAGCCAAGACTGCACTCAAGCTTTGGAGGTAAGAAGCATATTTCAGAAGTCTGTGGATCCCATGGACGTCCACACAGAATTCCATCACAATGTGTTTGGGGAAAGTCCTTACCTTCCCATTTGGAATTTTCTCAGGGCTCCCCAAAACCCTCTGGTAGTCTTTCAGGAAGCTTGACTTGAATAAATGAAGTTTAACTTAAATTTCAGAGGACAATGAATTTAAAAGGGGGCAGGCCTGGGGAGGACAGCCAAGTTGGTTAGGACGGTTGCCTGGCCTGCATACAGCCCGGGTTCAGTCCTCGGTGGTCGCGGCCTGGGCAACAGGAAGCACTCTCCGGAAGAACAAAGTGAGGCTTGGAGGAGCCCGCACCTCTGTGTGTCTTACTCTCCTCCCAAGCGTCTCCCTGCCTCTCAACCCTTGTGTTTAAACTGTCTTTAAAGAAAAAGACTTTCTGCAATTAGGTTTTGAGTTTTAGTAGAACTTCATAACCAAGCTTTGTGGTGCACGCCTGTGACCTCAGTGCTCAGAAGTGGAGGCAGGAGGATCACGATTATCAACTACAGAGTGAGTTCAAATTTAGCCTAAGCTTTTTTTGTTTTTTTGTTTTTCAAGACAGGGTTTCTCTGTGTAGTCCTAGCTGTCCTGGAACTCGCTCTCTAGCCCAGGCTGGCCTCGAACTCACAGAGATCCTCCTGCCTCTGCCTCCTGAGTGCTGGGATTAAAAGCATGCGCCACCAAGAGAACTCCATGATGGAAAATTAGACAAAACTGAAGTAAACTCAACATGGACAATTGACAATTTTTCATATATTTAGGTTTCTCAGCGACTTGGGAAGATCACTGTAGTCCAGTATGTGAGAACGACCAGAGCAATCTCGAAACCAAGTCTAATAAACATTCCCCACCCCCACT
The DNA here is from genome assembly GCF_004664715.2 of Peromyscus leucopus. Lineage (NCBI taxonomy): Eukaryota > Metazoa > Chordata > Mammalia > Rodentia > Cricetidae > Peromyscus > Peromyscus leucopus. The sequence continues at coordinate 33,293,583 of NC_051082.1, forward strand.
GCACTTGCCCCGATTCTGAGTGTCCCCCACAAATGTCTGCATCTCCCCACGAATGCTGTAATGCAGGCCCTACCCCAGCCATTCATTCCTGTGTCAGCATCCAGGAAGACTCATCACATCCGTTTTTTTAAGTACTCTACCGAACCCTGAACTGCCTCTCCTCCCCTCTTACCCTTGGCATGCCATTGCCTCTCAGCCATCCCCTGACCTCTTGTTTCTTGGCATTATGGCCAAGCTAGCCACATGACCTCAGTTTTACCTTGTTCCCAAAGCAGAGACCTCTGGCAGTTAGCCCCTGACTTCACTCAGCGACGTGCAGCCTCGTGCTGGGGTCTCCAGGGCGTGTCCTACAGCCAAAGGAAGGACATCTGTCCTATGTGCTTGTCCCCACCTGCTCACTTGCTTGGAGTTTTCCAGTCTTAAGTGCTCCTCCTGTTTGATCCGGGAGACTTGTTTCACGTCCATCGGGAGGACACAGCTCCAGCCATGTTGACTGCCCGCTTTACAGCCTGGGAATAGTCTTCTGTGGGCCTCGTGCTCAGTACCCGTCACTTGCGGTTTTCTCTCTCTCCATTACCCAGCCGTGAGAAAGCAGGGTTCCTTCTGTACCGGTCGGGTGCCGAGCCACAGGCCTGTGTTCCATGGACAATGGCAATGAAGCTTTGGTGTGTGCCCTCCGAGAGTTCACACTCCAGGGCTAGCCACAAGCAGCTGGCTAGTTTCAGGGTGGTCTTGCCGTTCACAGAAGGAGATGGCCGAGCCGGTAAACTGAGGTAAATGGGGTCAAGGTGAGAAGGGCACATCGGGAAAGGGGCTGGGGGGCTGGGAGGCAGCAGGGCCCTGGAAGAAACCTGTAGACGGTGCGTGTAACCTGGGAAAATTTCATGGGGGAGCACAGGACAAAGCCCGGTGCCCAGCTCAAGCGCTGGGACGACGTCCATGAGCCTTAAAAGGTCATCACCACAGAAGGCAGGCCCCACCCTATGGAGCTCGAAGCTTATGGTAATTGTGTTCAGTTTCAAGCCGCGCTTTCTAAGCCCTCCTAATTCTAGAAATAGCAGGTGTTATGCTAGATAAAATTTACGGTATAAGCCAGGCGGTGGTGGTGGACACCTTTGATCCTGACACTTGAGAGGCAGAGGCAGGTGGATCTCTGTGAGTTCGAGGCCAGCCTGGTCTACATAGTGAGTTCCAGGACAGCCAGGGCTACACAGAGAGACCCTGTCTCAGAAGACAAAACAAAACAAAACAAAACAAAACAAAAACAACCCAAATCCAAACAAACAAAAAGATTTATAGTGTAGACAACTCACTAACTCACTGTTGCATCTACTAAAAGGCATACACCAATGGGTGGTGTGGGGTCTTCATACCTTGTGTTTTGGGGACTTCAGGAAGGCTTCAACCTAAGAACATCTTGGGAAATTCCCTAGCAGCCCAACCTCCTTTAAGAATTTTTTTTTTTTTTTTGACAGGGTTCCTCTGTGTAGCCTTGGCTGTCCTGGAACTCACAGAGACCCACTTGTGTCTGCCCCCCCCCCCCCAGTGCTAGGATTAAAGGGATGGGCCACCACAGCCTTTAGGATTTTTTTTAAGTCACCAGTTACTTGGTGAGAGCTTTTGCAAAGAGACACCTCAGGGTCTCAGGTTTTCAACCTTCCTAATGCTTGTGATCCTTCAATATAGTTCCTCATGTTGTAACGACCCCCAACCAAAGAATTATTTCGTCGCCACTTCATAACTGTAATTCTGTTACTGTTCTGAATTGTAATTAAATATCTGATCTACAGCCCCTAGAGGGGCCGCGACCCGACCCACGCCCCACGCGTTGAGAGAACACTCCTGTAGACTCGAGATCTCTTAATTCTGTTGTGAAGATGTGGGTCCCAGAGACAAAGCCCTTACTTCACTACCTCAGTCTTGGAAGAAAAGTTCGTTATTACAGTAGCTGATTTCTTGTTTTTATGAAAAAAGTCTTCAGTCAAAACCCATAAGACGTCCTCTGTGGCACTCAAGGTGAAAATGTGCTGTTCAGAACTTTTTATATTTTTTTGAGCTAAAGACTCTGTATGCAGCCCTAGCTATCCTGGATCTCGCTCTGTAGACCAGACTGACCTCAAACCCACAGAGATCCGCCTGCCTCTGCCTCCCGAGTGCTGGGATTAAAGGGATGCGCCACCATGCCTGGCTCTCTTTTAAAACCTCTTACCAGGAACCCGTACAATTCCCGTTTTTGTCAGCAGCCTAAGGTTAAACACAATGTGTTTTCCTAGATTCAAACCCATTGTCCAAAAGTTGGACTACATTCGGCATGGCACGCTCTCCCAGACTCTGCATACAGTCACCTCCTGCTCCTCCGTTTGGAAGTAGCTGCGACTGTACAGAGCAAACTGCATTTTAAAGTTATTTGGTTTCACGGTGTTGGTGTTTTTTTTTTTTTTTTCTCTGAGCCACAAGAGTGGTGTTCCATGTTCCCTATTCCTGGGTGGTCTGAGTTGCTGGTTTCCATTGCAAACGCAGCTGTTTGTGAGCAGATGTGGACCAAGCTCCAGGAACACACTTGCATTTATATCCCCTCGAAAAAGGGTGGAGACAGGACCGCGGCCGCGTGAGCCTTAGGCTGGCTCGTAGAGCAGCCCTGTTGCTGTGTCTCCCAGAGCGGTGGACGCATTTTCTAAAAATGTTTTGGGAAAAGAAGCGCTGCCGTCCCTGGGTGGGCTCGAACCACCAACCTTTCGGTTAACAGCCGAACGCGCTAACCGATTGCGCCACAGAGACCCAGCTGCTCGAGCGGCCGTGCGCTGTGTACACATTGCCGCGGCCGGCCTGGGCGTCGCCGCCCTGGACTCCCGGGAGGCGCCGGGGCCTGCAAGAGCCCTGCGGGCTGAGGCTGCGCGAGGGCGGGGAGGGGCGGAGCCTGGGCCTCGGGAGGGCGGGGCGGGCTCGCAGGCTCGCAGCCTGGGCCCGCTTCCCAGCCCTGCCCGCGTGCGTTCGGGGTGGTGATCGCCCCCGCCTCGGCGTGGTCTCACCCCCTCTCACGGTCAAAACAAACCCTTCACGAGGCCCGTGCGCTCCGTGGAGCTGTGTGCCGGCCGTAGGTAGTTTGCATTTTATCCGTTTAACCACAACAACAGTAAGTTTTTGTTGTGGTTTGTTTCGGTCTCCTCCCGAGAACGAATTCACACCGGAGCCTCCCTGGAGCACGCGTGGCCTAGGGGGTCAGCAGGAGGAGATGTACGGCAATTAAAATGTGCCTTTAAATAGTCACTGGTGGCTAGGCCTTCCCCGGGCGTCTAAATTTAACCCACTGACACCAGGCGGCCTCGGGAGGGTTGAGGTAGGCAGCATGCGCGCACCCGGAGCAGGGAGGAGGAGGAGGAGGAGGAGGAGGAGGAGGAGGAGGAGGAGGAGGAGGAGGAGGAGGAGAGGAGGAGGAGGAGGAGGAGGAGGAGGAGGAGGAGGGAGCTGCCTGTAATAATTCTCCAGGGCAGGCCCGCCACAGCCCCTGTCAGACCTCCCCCTCCCCCAGCACCCCACAGACTGGGAGACAACTCCACCAACCCCAGGTCTTCAAGCTGCCACATCCTTCCTCCTCCTCCTCCTCCTTCTCCTCTTCCTCCTCCTCCTCCCCCTCCTCCCCCTCCTCCTCCCCGCCCCCCTGCTTGGCTCTTCCCACTTTCCGCTCTCCTTTTCGTATTTTACAGATTGATTTGAACTATGCATCTGGGTGATGGTATGTGTTATCTGAGTGCGGTGCCCTCGGGTCCCCCAGGAGCCGGTCCACGAGGTGCTGGGAACCGAACCCCTGCACTCGGCGAGAGTAGCACCCTTGACCACCTAGCCATCTCGCCGGCTCCATTTGAACCATTGCATAAGGCACGCGGTTCACCTGGCGTTAGGTGCACCACCACCAGCCCACCCACTTCTTCTCCCGGGAAGCCTCTTCCTGTCTCCTGCCTTTATCGCTTGAACTATTCCTAAGTGCTCGCCTAGGTGCAGTTATCCGTTCTTGGCGCGTTTGGGACCGGCTGGTGTGATGTCCTCGTGACTTGACCCCTACCGTAGCGCTAACCACGACTTCCTTCTCCTCCCGCCTGAATACGTCCACACCGCGCTCGGTCGGGCGTTCAGCTCTGCATGGCTGCCTTCTAGGAGCAGGGCTCACCTGTTGGAGGCCCTGCTTCTGGTTTTGGGGGACGTATCCAGAAGCGGAATCTTTGGGTCTACCTGGTTGTATATTCTCACCAAGAACTCACAAGTTTCCAGTTTCTCCGCGTTTTAAAAACTAGTAACTGTCCTAATGGATGTATTTTACGTTTCCCTACTTTTGGTACCGTGTCTTTTCTGGATCCTTCTTTTGAACTGTAGAACCTCTTATTTTTCTTCCGTGTGCTTCCACCCACCGAGAGCCAGCTCTGCTTCAGCGAGGAGGTGGCTGGGCTGCTGGGGTTCAGCACCTGATGTAAACAGAGGAGGGCAGGGGCTGGGGAGATGGCTAAGTGGTTAGGAGCACTGGACGCTCCTCCAGAGGACTGGGGCTCAGTTCCCAGCCACCACACAGCCGCTCACAGCCACCTGTAACTCCAGTTCCAGGGCATCTGGTGCCCTCTCCTGGCCTCTGTGAGCACTGCATATACCTGGTGCCCAGACACACGTAAAATAAAAATAGAAGAAAAAAAAGAGAAGGTCTTTGCCGGGCTGGGCCTGTGTGTGCAAAGGGGGAGATGCCTCAGTCTCCACCTCAAGAGCCAGGTTCATGTGTGCTGGGTGATGTTTGGAGCCAACTGTCTTTATTTTGGCTCTTCAGAAATACCTGTGTGGGTGGAACTTGTGATGGATGGTGTGTGTGAAATAGAACCAATGGTCTTTACCTTGGAATATTGAAATAATGTTTTCCTAGTTGTAATTTTAAAAGTTACCTTAAAATTATGCCAATTTAATGAAGAATTTGTCTGTCCCTTGCCCACTCCCTTCCTTCTGTCCCCGGTCCAGGGTTGAGCTAGGAAAAAGGGGAAAGCTAAGAAGTGAGCAAAAGGTAGAGGCCTTAGCTTCGATCATAGTTGGATTTCTAATGCTTAAAAGGGAGGCTGTCTGCTGCTATTAAAAAAGGGGGCCAGGGAGAGAGCTCCTTCTATATCGTGCTTGCCTGAGCAAACCCGAGGAGCTGGCTTTGATCCCCGGAACCCAGGGAATGAATAAATAAGTAAACAGATAACTAAGTATCCAGGCATGGTGGCACACGTTTGCAATCCTAGTATTTCTAATTTCGGCACTCAGGAAGTGGAGACAGGTGGATCTCTGGGGCTCCCTGGGCAGCCAGCTTCATCCATTCCTGAAGCCCCAGGCCAGAGAGAAAGCCTGCCTCCAAAAACAAAACAAAACAGACAAACAAACCAATGTGTATGGCACTTGGGAACTTTCACCAGAAGTAGTCCTCCGGCCTCCACATGCGTGCGCACACGCACACCCCCCCACTCGTGCATGTGCACCTGTACACACACACACACACACACACACACACACACACACACACGGCAATCAAAAGGTTATAGCATGAGTAGCGTTTCCGTGGAGAAAATAAAAGCTAAAGAGTAGCAGAAGGAAGAGATAGAAGGCCCATTTTTAGGCACAGCCTGTGCGTCTGGCAATGTCCAGGCCATTGTCATGTTGCACATGCACATACACCTCACGTGCTACTACCAGGGTAGGGGTCCCCGCTGAGAGACATGATCATATGTGCTTGTTTGTATCTGTTTTCTAATATTATCATAATAAACATACGATTTTGTTAACAGGAGACTGTCACCATAAATGTCTTAATTAAAAATGTTGAACACAAATCTTTCTGCCTTCCAAGCCCATGCCCTTCCAAATACCCAAGGCAGCCCTCCTTGGCTCTCACTGCCCAGGCTTGGCACATGGGGTTGTTGTTGGGGGATTTTTCTCTTTTTTTGGGGGGGGGGGCGCCACCCAGCTCCTAAATAAATCACACACACAGGCTTATTCTTAATTATCAATACCCGGCCTTAGCTTGGCTTGTTTCTCTCCAGCTTTCCTTAACTTATCTAGTCTCTTTTACCTCTGGGCTTTTCCCGTTCTCTTACTTCTGTGACTCTGTGGGGGATTCAGACTCTGGCTAACCAGCAACAGAGAAAAAGAACAAGCTGTTGGAGTGGGCTGAGGTCTGTCGGTGTGAGGATGGTGTACGTATCCCATGTCCCTCGTGGTGTAAGATAGCAGATCAGTGGTCAGTTTGTCGTTGGCCTTATCCTGTACCTGGTGGGTAAGGCGATAAGGGGACAAAGGACAGACACATTTTATAGATTTTTGACGGGGGAAGGGAGAAACTCTCGGTGGATAGCCACGTGGTATGGATTAAGGACAGGAAAGCCCCTACCTCTCATTCCCGTGAGGGTCTCTCTCTCTTTCAGCAGCGGCTTCCTCTCACCATGCTGTGTAAGCAGACTGCTTCTCCCAGAACCATCTTGGCATGGCATTTTATCATTTGTATTGATTTTTCTTAATTTAATACACCCATAATGTGTATCTTCCATTTGAAAAAAAAAAACAATTGCATTTCTTTAATTGCTTTGGGGGCAGCGTTTCTGCTGATTTACTCTCTCAATAAACACGCAGTCCTGTGGTGAGTGCATTTTACTTGTATAATCAACCAACGTTTTTTTAACAAAAGGAACCACTACAGGCTGGAGAGAGGGAGGGCTGGCGCTCTGACTGCCGGTGACTTCAAACAAGGTCTTGGGATGAGGAGCTGGTGGTGAGGGGACACTATGGCCATTGTGCAGCCCAGGGTCACTAAGGCAGAACTGTCTGCTCTTTTTTATTTTAATTATTTGTTTACTTTTATTTTATGTGTATGGGTGTTCTGCCTGTATATGTGGCTGGTCCCCATGGAGGCCATCAGGCCATTAGGGGTCACCGCGTGCATTCTGGGAACTGAACCCAGGGACTCTGCAAGAGTGGAGCCAGCTCTTCCGAGCGTCTCTTGAGAAGGTCTGTTCTGGCTGGTGTGTTGCTGCTCCGAGGTAGAACAGCTCTTGCACAGCAGAGGCGAGCCCGTAGGTTTCATCCGGGCACCACAAACGTCAGTGGAGGCCCGTTTCTCAGGCACCGGCTCCAGAGAAGCCTGGAGAACACGCTTCTCTGCAGACTCATTTGTTCTCTTCCTTATCAAATGCAGTTTGTAGACATGCACACAGGAGCCTGCAGAGGTCAGAAGAGGGCACTGGATCCCTGGAACTGGAATTCTAGATGTGAGCAGCCATGGGGGTGCTGGGAACAGAACCTGGGTCCTCTGCAAGAGCAGCCGGTGTTTTTAACCACTGATCCATCTGTCCAGACCCCTGTGATTTGATTTTTATTTTTTAAACTGCAGGTAGGGTAGGATTAGGGACTTTAAGATCCTTTTTGGTTTTTTGTTTTGTTTTTTTGAGACAGGGTTTCTCTGTGTAGTTTTGGTACCTGTCCTGGATCTTGCTCTATAGACCAGGCTGGCCTCGAACTCACAGAGATCCGCCTGCCTCTGCCTCCCGAGTGCTGGGATTAAAGGCGGGTGCCACCCGCCGCCGCCGCCGCCGCCACCACCACCACCACCACCCGCCCGGGTCTTTAAGATCTTGTTCCTTGTTTATCAAGATCCCTCGGGGTCACTGTGCAGTGTGATGGCTGCTACCTCTGTAGGTGAACACTCTGGAGAAGGCAATGTTAGCTTGGCAATAAAGGGTCATGAAGGAGAAAACTTCTGGTCGAGAGGACAGAATCTCTGGCCTGTGTGGACAGGGTCAGTGACCTGGCTGAGGGACTCCCCCCGGAGGGCAGTTTCACCGTAAGCTGTGCTAAAGGGATGGGTGGGACAATTATTACTTTAATGGGATGCTGTACTTTTCCTTTCCAGAATCCCTAACACACACACACACACACACACACACACACACACTGCTGTGGGATGGTCTGTATGTCAAATTACTCTGATTGGTCAATAAATAAAACACTGATTGGCCAGTGGCTAGGCAGGAAGTATAGGCGGGACTAACAGAGAGGAGAAAAGAAAGAACAGGAAGGCAGAAGGAGTCACTGCCAGCCGCTGCCAGGACAAGCAGCATGTGAAGATGCCGGTAAGCCACGAGCCACGTGGCAAGGTATAGATTTATGGAAATGGATTAATTTAAGATATAAGAACAGTTAGCAAGAAGCCTGCCACAGCCATACAGTTTGTAAGCAATATAAGTCTCTGTGTTTACTTGGTTGGGTCTGAGTGGCTGTGGGACTGGTGGGTGACAGAGATTTGTCCTGGCTGTGGGCCAGGCAGGAAAACTCTAGCTACACACACACACACACACACACACACACACACACACACACACACACACACACGGCAGTCCTTATGAACGGAGCCACCCTGAGGTTCAGCCGGGTCTACCCATCTTGAGTCAGATAGGTGTAACTTCGTCTTTTTCCTCTCTCTGTCTCTTTGGGATGCCAGGCAGGATCTAAGAACGCTTTTTCTGGTTCTTTGTTAGTGATAAGTTTTTCGCTCCCCAATAAGCCTCTCCGCCGACGCAGCAATCCAAATCAAACCAAATCAGACCGGATTAGAAAAGCCCCGGTTTAATGGATAGAGCATTCTCAGGTGTTCCTCCGGCCCGCAGCAGAGAGGAGATGGGGAGGAACACCAGAAAACCTCATGTCTGTTTTGGGGGGATGCAGGTTACATACCCTGTGGGAGTGGTCTTGAGCCTCTCTGGGGGAGGAACTGTGTTTGGCGGGCTTTGAAGCGGGGTGGGGGTGGGGGTGGGTGGGGGGTTGGGAGGGTTGGGGAAAGAGATGGGGCAGGGGAGTTGAGGTGAATCTTCCATCAGAACATTCCAGACTCTTAGGGTATAGGATGCCAGGGTGCCAGGGGCTGAGGTGGAGCTCCTACTCAAGCAGTTAGATGATGCCAGTAGTGTACCTAATTCACAGGGTGCTGGTGTTGGTTTTAATGCGGGAAGACCCTGCAGACAATGTATGTAAAATACTTGCAACAGGGTCGACACTTCATAAATACCTAGAAAATACTAGGAGCTTATTATTAATAATAAGCTGATATATATTTCTCAAGCAGGTGGTAAATACATGGGTGTTCTTTTGATTAGGTTTTCAAAGGCACATAGATCTACACATACTTTTTATGTGTATGTGTGGTGCATATTACTGTGCATGAAATTGCATTAAAAATAAATGAGCGTGCACGAGGATATTTCAGGAATCCTTATTAGAGATAAAGCAAAACATCCCATCCCGTTATTGAACCTCTGTGCCAAACCATAGGACGGTCTGTGTCCTGAGTCGTGGTTCAAAACTCATGTGGTTCCTATAGGGCTAGTGTTGATGGCCTGTGAACTACAGAGTGTGTTCTTCTGTCTCTTCTTCCTGGGGCTGGGGGTTGAACAGAGGGCCCAGTGCATGATAGGAAAGTGCTCTACAGTTAAGCTATGTCCGCAGTCCTGTCTTGCAGGGTTCCTGACGCTGACCTGGAAGTTTCTGTGTAGCTCAGGTTGCTCTCAAACTCATAATCTTCCTGCTCCTGCCCCCGGGTGCTAGGGTTACGGGAATATGCTACCATGCCTGGCTTTTCCATTCTTCCTAGGCCTCAGGTTGTAGATTCAGTGGAGTCACGAGGGAGGGTTAACCCACCGGTGTGCCTGTGCTCTGTAGGATGGCCGCCCAGTACAGGAGAAAGGTCAGCTGCAGGGCAATTCCAGAGGGGAACTGATTCATCTTTGCATCAACTCCTATGCCAAGGACCCTTCCCCTAGCAAATGCTGAAGTACTGAACTTTCTATTTTCTTTATTGTCTTCTTTTAATTTTCCTACATGGAATAGTGTGAATCCTAATTGGTCTTAATAATAAAAAACCAGAGCCAGACATCTGGGTAAATGCTGAAAGATCCGAGAGACAAAGGAGCAAGTCACAGCCACTTCTTACCTCGCCAGCTCCTCAGCCTGAAAGGGGCTGAGCTCCTGTCTCCTCCTGCCTTATATCCCTCTCTCTGCCCAGCCATATCACTTCCTGTCTCCACCTCCCTAGTGCTGGGATTTAAAGGCATGTGCCTCCCAAGTACTGGGATCAAAGGCATGAGATCCCAAGTGCTGGGATTAAAGGAGTGAGTCTCCACCCTTGGCTCTTTTAGACTGGATCAATCTCGTGTAGTCTAGGTGGTTTTGGACTCCTGATCTTCGTGCTTCCTCCTCCTGACTGCTGGGATTAAAGGTGTGTGCCACCACTGCCTGGTCTCTCTGGTTAACTAGTGGCTAGCTCTGCACTCTGATCTCCAGGCAAACAAAATATCACCACAGAGGGTGATGGGGGCAAAGGTGTTTGATTTTGGTGGTCAGGAAATAGTGCCAAAATTTTGAGGGGCAAAAAATGAATGCACCTTATCGCGTTTCTCTAGTGTCCATTATGGTGTCATGTACTGGTGCAGCACAGGTAAGGTCCTGACCAGAAGAAGCAGCCGTGGCATCATTGCTGGGGTCTGTGCCATTATGCTGGCCCTCTTCGAGTGTGGGCTGCTGGCCAGCATCCATCTGTGAACCTGGTCATCCCTCTGCAAGTGTCTTGTTCAAAGGCGTGTGCCACCACTGCCCGGCCTTTTTTTTTTTTTTTTTAAAGATTTATTTATTTATTTATTATGTATACAAAAGAGGGCGCCAGATCTCATCACAGATGGTTGTGAGCCACCATGTGGTGCTGGGAATTAAACTCAGGTCCTCTGGAAGAGCAGTTGGTGCTTTTAACCTCTGAGCCACCTCTCCAGCCCCCGCAAGTGTCTTGTTAATCTTTGAATCACTGGTGAATGACTGGACGACTGAATTTGGAAGAAGGGATGCCCTTGCACTTCTAGGGTCAGGTTATAGCAGACTAGTCACTTCCTTCCTGTCTGCTGCAGGAAGCCAGCTGCCTTGTCATGAGGATACAGAAGGTCTCAGGAGAAACTCGCATGGCGGAGGAAGTAAAGTCTGATGCGACTTGCTCTACATGTGAGCGAGCCATATTAGCAGTGATTCTTCTAGAACAGACCAAGGTTAAGGATAGCTATCACTACAGCCGATCTCTTGACCAAACCCTACAGAGACCTGGAGCCAGAAAGTTCAGCTAAGATTTCCCCGGAGTTCTGACCACAGGAATACTGAGATGATGTTTTGTTGTAGTTTGTTTGTTTTCTTTTTAATATTAATTAATTAATTAACTAATTAATTAATTAATTAATTAATTTTTGCAACAGGGTTTCTCTGTATGCAGCCCTGGCTGTTCGTGAACTCACAGAGATCTCTCCTGCACCTCCTCCCAAGTGCTGGAATTCACGGCATGCGCCACCACTGCCCGGCTGTTGGTTGTTGTTTGTCTTTAATCTTTAGATTTGGTTATTTATTTGTATGTGCATGAGTGGTGGCCTGCATTTATTTATGTATGTGCACCACATGTGTGTCTGGTACCCACAGAAGCAGAAGGCGGTTGTGAGCCACCATATGGGTTCTCTGCAAGATCAATAGATGCTCTTAACTGCTGAGCTGTTTCTCCAATTGGAGAGAGAATATTTATTGTTATAGCAAGTCATTCACTTTGTGTGTATGTGTGGGGGTGTGGGGGGTAATGTGCCACACAGCAATGAGTAACAATGAGTAACAATACAGACATGGAGGGGTTGTACTCTGTTTTGTAGACAATGGGGCAATGGATTGTAAAAGATGCAAAGCCAAGGCTGGGTGAATTCTGTGCATGTCTGGGTTGTCAGGTTGTCAGATGCAGGGGCGTAGCTCAAGCATTCCCTGTAATAGTGCGGGCAGAGACCATGGAAAGCCTGTTTCGTGAAAATGGAAGCCATGTGAGTTCGAGGGCAGAGGCAATCCGAAGGAACAGGAAAGGTGTCTGTTAGGTTTCAAGTTCAAGAAGAGTAGTTTTAGCTGAGTTTTGTTGCCCTTGTTTTGGTAAAACTCCAACCGTATATGTCTGTGGGCATGGAGAGTTAGGGTGTTATGAGGGCAGAGCTAGGGTAACCTCGGGCTATTTAGCCCTTTAAAAAGTCAGTCTAATTACCTGCCCGTGTGTCTGACAACATTCTTGTCCCAGGGGTCAACACCTGACTTCTTCCTCTAACAGGAGGCTCCTCTCTAACCCCGTAAAACCCCACATTCATCTTAGAAGAAGGCAGGCTTGAGATGACATCCACTTTCCCTCATCTCTTCCTCCACCTCCCTTTTCTAAAATAATTTTTCCCATTTCATTTTCACATAAATAAAAAGGCTGTGTGTGTAAGAACCCCAGACCTAATGCTGCTCAGGTTGCGCCCATCTACAGTCCTCCACCCTCAGAGTGGATTCTGGTAATCCTACTGCTTCAGGGAGAGACACCCTACCAAGAGCCTGTCTATGAATTCTTTATTTTATTTTATATGCATTGGTGTTTTGCCCGCATGTGTGTCTGTGTGAGATGTCAGATCTCGGAGTTACAGACAGTTGTGAGCTGCCATGTGGGTGCTGGGAATTGAACCAGGGTCCTCTGGAAGATCAGTTCGTACTCTCAACCGCTGAGCCATCTCTCCAGCTCTTGTCTATGAATTTTAAACAGACTACCTGGGGCATCAAAAGGCCACTGGGCATCATCACCACCATCCACACAATGGGCATACCTCAACTAGATGGGTCTTTACTTTCCCCACATCTTCTGAAATTCCTTCTCTGGAATTTCCTCTTCTCTCCCTGCCACCCGGGAATCAGGGACAGCCTGCCTGCAGGCTAGGACTGTGAGACATCCTTCCTCTGATACCTGTAAGAAGATGGCCTCAGAGATGGCTCAGCAGTTAAGAATGATGGCACCTAGTTTCTCCCCCAGTACCCACGTGGTCAGGTGACTGACAACCCCCTGTGCCGGCAGCTCTGGTGGATCTGACACCCTCTTTTAGACGCTGTGAGCACCTGAGAAACCTGAGAATCTCGAGAGAAAAACCAGTTTCTCAATTTTGAGCCAAATTTGAAGCAAGCTTTAAATACTGGCTAGAATGATGGATTCTCGCCAGGTCCATTTGGAGTTCCCAGAAAATGGCAATGAGTCACGTTTTGCAGAGGCTTAAAAAGGCAAAACCACAAGGCCACCATATTTCCCATCAGGTCCAATCAGGGGTAAGGCTACATCCTGACATTATTTCCTGCTTATGTACCCTCCTGCCCACATCCAATCAAACACATCCAGGGCAAATAACTTGTTTAGGGGAGTGAAAATATGTGGCTTGTTATCTCACAAGAACCATAGTCCCAGCATTCCAGGAAGTTATCTGTCCTTGGGCAGGGGGGGCTTACAGCTTGACTTTGGCTCTCTCTCTCTCTCTCTCTCTCTCTCTCTCTCCCTCCCTCTCTCTCTCTCTCTCTCTCTCTCTCACACACACACACACACACACACACACACACACACACACACACACACACACACACGCGCGCGCGCGCGCGCGCGCGTGCGCGCGCAAACATACCCACATACATACACAGATAATTAAAAAGAAATATTTCCTTTAAAAAAGAAAGAAAAGAAAAGAAAGCCCTTATGGGCTAGAATTTTCCTCAGAACCTTGCCATGGTGTTATCTGTATGCCTATGATGGTAATACTTCTTTTAATAAACTTATTTTTTAAAGGTTTATTATTTTAAAGTGTGTGTGTGTGTGTGTGTGTGTGTGTGTGTGTGTGTGTATGTGAAGGTGCTCTCAGAGGCCAGAGGAGCTGGAGTTGTATGAGAAGCTGTACTGGAGTGAGCTGCTTAATGTGGGTGGTGGGAATCGAACTCTGGTCCTCTTGAAGAGCAGCACATGCTCTTAATTGTTGAGCAGTCTCTCCGGCCCCCAGTAAACTTCTTACCCGAAAGGACAATCTGCCCATTTATCCCCTTTGAATCCCACACTTGGGACCTTTCACTTTTCTGTCTCCGAACCCACTACCGGAGACAGAGTCATTTGTTTATTTTGGCCGATGGCTCTGGAGCCTGGGACATTGCAGCCATATCTGGTTGTTGAAGGTTAGGTGCTGTTTCAACCCATGGGGGGAAAAGGGGTGGAAGCTGCTGGTGTCCACAGAAGAGGCAAAGAGAGGAGACAGTCTCTCTTTCTCACAACTTGATGGGCCAGTA